>NC_052146.1:1016218-1114322 GCF_902713615.1 Scyliorhinus canicula
CGCTCCCTGCCCCTCCGTCATCTCCCTGCCCCTCCGTCATCTCCATGTCCCTCCGTCATCTCCATGTCCCTCCGTCATCTCCATGCCGCTCCCTGCCCCTCCGCCATCTCCATGCCGCTCCCTGCCCCTCCGTCATCTCCATGTCCCTCCCTGCCCCTCCGCCATGTCGCCCCCTGCCCCTCCGCCATCTCCCTGCCCCTCCGCCATCTCCATGCCGCTCCCTGCCCCTCCGTCATCTCCATGCCGCTCCCTGCCCCTCCGCCATCTCCCTGCCCCTCCGTCATCTCCATGTCCCTCCGCCATCTCCATGCCGCTCCCTGCCCCTCCGCCATGTCGCCCCCTGCCCCTCCGTCATCTCCCTGCCTCTCCGCCATCTCCCTGCCCCTCCGCCATCTCCCTGCCTCTCCGCCATCTCCATGTCCCTCCGTCATCTCCATGTCGCTCCCTGCCCCTCCGCCATCTCCCTGCCCCTCCGCCATCTCCCTGCCCCTCCGTCATCTCCATGCCGCTCCCTGCCCCTCCGTCATCTCCATGTTGCTCCCTGCCCCTCCGCCATCTCCATGTCGCTCCCTGCCCCTCCGCCATCTCCCTGCCCCTCCCCCATCTCCATGCCCCTCCGCCATCTCCCTGCCCCTCCGCCATCTCCATGTCGCTCCCAGCCCCTCCGCCATCTCCCTGCCCCTCCGTCATCTCCATGTCGCTCCCTGCCCCTCCGCCATCTCCCTGCCCCTCCGCCATCTCCATGCCCCTCCGCCATCTCCATGCCCCTCCGCCATCTCCATGTCGCTCCCTACCCCTCCGCCATCTCCCTGCCCCTCCGCCATCTCCATGCCGCTCCCTGCCCCTCCGCCATCTCCATGTCGCTCCCTGCCCCTCCGCCATCTCGCTCCCTGCCCCTCCGCCATCTCCATGCCGCTCCCTGCCCCTCCGCCATCTCCATGTCGCTCCCTGCCCCTCCGCCATCTCCCTGCCCCTCCGTCCCTCCGCCATCTCCCTGCCCCTCCGTCATCTCCATGCCACTCCCTGCCCCTCCGCCATCTCCATGTCCCTCCCTGCCCCTCCGCCATCTCCATGTCCCTCCGCCATGTCGCTCCCTGCCCCTCCGTCATCTCCATGTCGCTCCCTGCCCCTCCGTCATCTCCATGCCACTCCCTGCCCCTCCGTCATCTCCATGTCGCTCCCTGCCCCTCCGTCATCTCCATGTCCCTCCCTGCCCCTCCGCCATCTCCCTGCCCCTCCGTCATCTCCCTGCCCCTCCGTCATCTCCCTGCCCCTCCGTCATCTCCATGTCGCTCCCTGCCCCTCCGTCATCTCCATGTCGCTCCCAGCCCCTCCGTCATCTCCATGCCGCTCCCTGCCCCTCCGTCATCTCCATGTCGCTCCCTGCCCCTCCGTCATCTCCCTGCCCCTCCGTCATCTCCATGTCGCTCCCTGCCCCTCCGCCATCTCCATGCCCCTCCGTCATCTCCCTGCCCCTCCGTCATCTCCCTGCCCCTCCGTCATCTCCATGTCGCTCCCTGCCCCTCCGTCATCTCCCTGCCCCTCCGTCATCTCCCTGCCCCTCCGCCATCTCCATGTCCCTCCCTGCCCCTCCGCCATCTCCATGTCGCTCCCTGCCCCTCCGTCATCTCCCTGCCCCTCCGTCATCTCCCTGCCCCTCCGCCATCTCCCTGCCCCTCCGCCATCTCCATGTCCCTCCCTGCCCCTCCGCCATCTCCATGCCGCTCCCTGCCCCTCCGTCATCTCCCTGCCCCTCCGTCATCTCCATGTCGCTCCCTGCCCCTCCGTCATCTCCCTGCCCCTCCGCCATCTCCCTGCCCCTCCGTCATCTCCATGTCCCTCCGCCATCTCCATGCCGCTCCCTGCCCCTCCGCCATGTCGCCCCCTGCCCCTCCGTCATCTCCCTGCCTCTCCGCCATCTCCCTGCCCCTCCGCCATCTCCCTGCCTCTCCGCCATCTCCATGTCCCTCCGTCATCTCCATGTCGCTCCCTGCCCCTCCGCCATCTCCCTGCCCCTCCGCCATCTCCCTGCCCCTCCGTCATCTCCATGCCGCTCCCTGCCCCTCCGCCATCTCCCTGCCCCTCCGTCATCTCCATGCCGCTCCCTGCCCCTCCGCCATCTCCCTGCCCCTCCGTCATCTCCATGTCGCTCCGTCCCTCCGCCATCTCCCTGCCCCTCCGCCATCTCCATGTCGCTCCCTGCCCCTCCGCCATCTCCCTGCCCCTCCGCCATCTCCATGCCCCTCCGCCATCTCCCTGCCCCTCCGCCATCTCCCTGCCCCTCCGTCATCTCCATGTCGCTCCCTGCCCCTCCGCCATCTCCCTGCCCCTCCGCCATCTCCATGCCCCTCCGCCATCTCCATGCCCCTCCGCCATCTCCATGTCGCTCCCTACCCCTCCGCCATCTCCCTGCCCCTCCGCCATCTCCATGCCGCTCCCTGCCCCTCCGCCATCTCCATGTCGCTCCCTGCCCCTCCGCCATCTCGCTCCCTGCCCCTCCGCCATCTCCATGCCGCTCCCTGCCCCTCCGCCATCTCCATGTCGCTCCCTGCCCCTCCGCCATCTCCCTGCCCCTCCGTCATCTCCATGTCGCTCCGTCCCTCCGCCATCTCCCTGCCCCTCCGTCATCTCCATGCCACTCCCTGCCCCTCCGTCATCTCCATGCCACTCCCTGCCCCTCCGCCATCTCCATGTCCCTCCCTGCCCCTCCGCCATCTCCATGTCCCTCCGCCATGTCGCTCCCTGCCCCTCCGCCATCTCCATGTCCCTCCCTGCCCCTCCGCCATCTCCATGTCCCTCCGCCATCTCCATGTCGCTCCCTGCCCCTCCGTCATCTCCATGTCGCTCCCAGCCCCTCCGTCATCTCCCTGCCCCTCCGTCATCTCCATGCCGCTCCCTGCCCCTCCGTCATCTCCCTGCCCCTCCGCCATCTCCATGTCCCTCCCTGCCCCTCCGCCATCTCCATGTCCCTCCGTCATCTCCATGTCCCTCCCTGCCCCTCCGTCATCTCCCTGCCCCTCCGCCATCTCCATGTCCCTCCGCCATCTCCATGTCGCTCCCTGCCCCTCCGCCATCTCCATCTCGCTCCCTGCCCCTCCGTCATCTCCATGTCCCTCCGCCATCTCCATGTCGCTCCCTGCCCCTCCGCCATCTCCATGTCCCTCCCTGCCCCTCCGCCATCTCCATGTCCCTCCGCCATCTCCATGTCGCTCCCTGCCCCTCCGCCATCTCCATGTCCCTCCCTGCCCCTCCGCCATCTCCCTGCCCCTCCGCCATCTCCATGTCGCTCCCTGCCCCTCCGCCATCTCCATGTCGCTCCCTGCCCCTCCGCCATCTCCCTGCCCCTCCGCCATCTCCATGTCGCTCCCTGCCCCTCCGCCATCTCCATGCCGCTCCCTGCCCCTCCGTCATCTCCCTGCCCCTCCGTCATCTCCATGTCGCTCCCTGCCCCTCCGCCATCTCCATGCCGCTCCCTGCCCCTCCGTCATCTCCCTGCCCCTCCGCCATCTCCATGTCGCTCCCTGCCCCTCCGCCATCTCCATGTCGCTCCCAGCCCCTCCGCCATCTCCCTGCCCCTCCGCCATCTCCCTGCCCCTCCGCCATCTCCATGTCGCTCCCTGCCCCTCCGCCATCTCCCTGCCCCTCCGCCATCTCCATGTCGCTCCCTGCCCCTCCGCCATCTCCATGTCGCTCCCTGCCCCTCCGCCATCTCCATGTCGCTCCCTGCCCCTCCGCCATCTCCCTGCCCCTCCGCCATCTCCATGTCGCTCCCTGCCCCTCCGCCATCTCCCTGCCCCTCCGCCATCTCCATGTCGCTCCCTGCCCCTCCGCCATCTCCATGTCCCTCCCTGCCCCTCCGCCATCTCCATGCTGCTCCCTGCCCCAACGTCACCTCTACGTGCATCGCAGGCGTCGCACCAGCTCCAACCGACTGATGCCCTCTTTTTCTACCGGTTCTGGCCCTCAGTTCCATACACCAGAGGGTCAATCTCTTCCATTCGCTCCCATTTTCCCACCTCATATCCACCTGTTAACCGGGGAAAAGGTCCGGAATAACTGCCACGAGCGGGAGCCACCAAATGTGCGACCATTCACTCCATAGTCGCCACCAGAAGACGGTGCTGGAAGTCTTAAAGCGCATCAAGGTAGATTGGCACGGTAGCACAGTGGTTAGCACTGTTGCTTCACAGCGGCAGGGTTCCAGGTTCGATTCCCGGCTTGGGTCACTGTGGGGACTCTGCACGTTTTCCTGTGTCTGCGTGGGTTTCCTCCGGGTGCTCCGGTTTCCTCCCATAAATCCTGAAAAACATATTAGGTGAATTGGACATTCTGAATTCTCCCTCTGTGACCCAAACAGGTGCCGGAATGTGGCGACTAGGGGATTTTCACAGTAACTTCATTGCAGTGTTAATGTAAGCCAACTTGTGACAATAAAGATTATTATTATAAAATAATATCTGGGACCTGATGAACCTGTTATATATATTAATGATTTGGATGAGAATGGAGGAGGCATGGTTAGTTAGTGTGCAGATGACAAACAGATTGGTGGCACAGTGGATAGTGAAGAAGGTTATCTAGGATTGCAACAGGATCTTCAATTGGGCCAGTGGGCTGATGAATGGCAGATGGAGTTTAATTTGGGTAAATGTGAGGTGATGCATTTTGGTCGATCAAATCAGGGCAGGACCGACTTGGTTAATGGTAGGGAGTTGGGGAGAGTTACAGAACAAAGAAACCTAGGGGGACAGGTTCATAGCTCCTGGAAGGTGGAGTCAGGTGGACAGGGTGGTGAAGAAGGCTGTCAGCAGGCTGGGTTTTATTGGTCAGAATATTGAATACAGGAGTTGGGACGTCTTGTTTAAGTTGTACAAGGAAGGATATTGTTAAACTAGAAAGAGTTCAGTAAGAAGTCTTACAACACCAGGTTAAAGTCCAACAGGTTTGTTTCAAATCACTAGCTTTTGGAGCACTGCTCCTTCCTCAGGTGAATCTGGTGTTGTAAGGCTTCTTACTGTGCTCAGCCCAGTGCCGGCATCTCCAGCATCATAGAAAGAGCGCAGAAGAGATTTACGAGGATGCTACCAGGGCTTAATGGTCTGAGTTATAAGGAGAGGCTGGATGGGCTGGGACTTTTTTCCCTGGAGCGAGGAGGCTGAGGGGTGAAATTGTAGATGGCTATAAAATAATGAGAGGCATAGATTAGAACAAACAGAGTTGTTATCTCTGGGTTGTTGCCCGTGCCACGTGATAGTGAGATGAGGAATAGGGAGAGAGAGCAATTAAACACGTGGCTACAGGGATGGTGCAGGCGGGAGGGATTCAGATCTCTGGATAACTGGGGCTCTTTCTGGGGAAGGTGGGACCTCTATAGACAGGATGGTCTACATCTGAACCTGAGGGGCACCAATATCCTGGGGGGGAGATTTGTTAGTGCTCTTTGGGGGGGTTTAACTAATTCAGCAGGGGCATGGGAACCTGGATTGTAGTTTTGGGGTACGGGAGATTGAGAGTATAGAGGTCAGGAGCACAGATTTGACTTCGCAGGAGGGTGCCAGTGTTCAGGTAGGTGGTTTGAAGTGTGTCTACTTCAATGCCAGGAGTATACGAAATAAGGTAGGGGAACTGGCAGCATGGGTTGGTACCTGGGACTTCGACGTTGTGGCCATTTCAGAGACATGGATAGAGCAGGGACAGGAATGGTTGTTGCAGGTTCCGGGGTTTAGGTGTTTTAGTAAGCTCAGAGAAGGGGGCAAAAGAGGGGGAGGTGTGGCGCTGCTAGTCAAGGACAGTATTACGGTGGCGGAAAGGATGCTAGATGGGGACTCTTCTTCTGAGGTAGTATGGGCTGAGGTTAGAAACAGGAAAGGAGAGGTCACCCTGTTGGGAGTTTTCTATAGGCCACCTAATAGTTCTAGGGATGTAGAGGAAAGGATGGCGAAGATGATTCTGGAAAAGAGCGAAAGTAACAGGGTAGTTGTTATGGGAGACTTTAACTTTCCAAATATTGACTGGAAAAGATATAGTTCGAGTACATTAGATGGGTCGTTCTTTGTACAATGTGTGCAGGAGGGTTTCCTGACACAATATGTTGACAGGCCAACAAGAGGCGAGGCCACATTGGATTTGGTTTTGGGTAATGAACCAGGCCAGGTGTTAGATCTGGAGGTAGGTGAGCACTTTGGAAACAGTGACCACAATTCGGTGACCTTTACGTTAGTGATGGAAAGGGATAAGTATACCCCGCAGGGCAAGAGTTATAGCTGGGGGAAGGGCAATTATGATGCCATTAGACATGACTTAGGATGTGTTGGTTGGAGAAGTAGGCTGCAAGGGTTGGGCACACTGGATATGTGGAGCTTGTTCAAGGAACAGCTATTGCATGTTCTTGATAAGTACGTACCAGTCAGGCAGGGAGGAAGGGGTTCGAGCGAGGGAACCGTGGTTTACCAAAGAAGTGGAATCTCTTGTTAAGAGGAAGAAGGAGGCCTATGTGAAGATGAGGCATGAAGTTTCAGTTGGGGCGCTTGATAGTTACAAGAAAGCGAGGAAGGATCTAAAGAGAGAGCTGAGACGAGCAAGGAGGGGACATGAGAAGTCTTTGGCAGGTAGGATCAAGGAAAACCCAAAAGCTTTCTATAGGTATGTCAGGAATAAAAGAATGACTAGGGTAAGAGTAGGGCCAGTCAAGGACAGTGGTGGGAAGTTGTGTGTGGCGGCTGAGGAGATAAGCGAGATACTAAATGAATACTTTTCGTCAGTATTCACTCAAGAAAAAGATAATATTGTGGAGGAGAATGCTGAGACCCAGGCTATTAGAATAGATGGCATTGAGGTGCGTAGGGAAGAAGTGTTGGCAATTCTGGACAAGGTGAAAATAGATAAGTCCCCGGGGCCGGATGGGATTTATCCTAGGATTCTCTGGGAATCCAGGGAAGAGATTGCTGAGCCTTTGGCTTTGATTTTTAGGTCATCATTGGCTACAGGAATAGTGCCAGAGGACTGGAGGATAGCAAATGTGGTCCCTTTGTTTAAGAAGGGGAGTAGAGATAACCCCGGTAACTATAGGCCGGTGAGCCTAACGTCTGTGGTGGGTAAGGTCTTGGAGAGGATTATAAAAGATACGATTTATAAACATCTAGATAGGAATAATATGATTAGGGATAGTCAGCATGGTTTTGTGAAGGGTAGGTCATGCCTCACAAACCTTATCGAGTTCTTTGAGAAGGTGACTGAACAGGTAGACGAGGGTTAGAGCAGTTGATGTGGTGTATATGGATTTCAGTAAAGCGTTTGATAAGGTTCCCCACGGTCGGCTATTGCAGAAAATACGGAGGCTGGGGATTGAGGGTGATTTAGAGATGTGGATCAGAAATTGGCTAGTTGAAAGAAGACAGAGAGTGGTAGTTGATGGGAAATGTTCAGAATGGAGTTCAGTTATGAGTGGCGTACCACAAGGATCTGTTCTGGGGCCGTTGCTGTTTGTCATTTTTATAAATGACCTAGAGGAGGGCGCAGAAGGATGGGTGAGTAAATTTGCAGACGACACTAAAGTCGGTGGAGTTGTAGACAGTGCGGAAGGATGTTGCAGGTTACAGAGGGACATAGATAAGCTGCAGAGCTGGGCTGAGAGGTGGCAAATGGAGTTTAATGTGGAGAAGTGTGAGGTGATTCACTTTGGAAAGAATAACAGGAATGCGGAATATTTGGCTAATGGTAAAATTCTTGGTAGTGTGGATGAGCAGAGGGATCTCGGTGTCCATGTACATAGATCCCTGAAAGTTGCCACCCAGGTTGATAGGGTTGTGAAGAAGGCCTATGGTGTGTTGGCCTTTATTGGAAGAGGGATTGAGTTCCGGAGCCATGAGGTCATGTTGCAGTTGTACAAAACTCTAGTACGGCCGCATTTGGAGTATTGCGTACAGTTCTGGTCGCCTCATTATAGGAAGGACGTGGAAGCTTTGGAACGGGTGCAGAGGAGATTTACCAGGATGTTGCCTGGTATGGAGGGAAAATCTTATGAGGAAAGGCTGATGGACTTGAGGTTGTTTTCGTTAGAGAGAAGAAGGCTAAGAGGTGACTTAATAGAGGCATACAAAATGATCAGAGGGTTAGATAGGGTGGACAGCGAGAGCCTTCTCCCGCGGATGGAGGTGGCTAGCACGAGGGGACATAGCCTTAAATTGAGGGGTAATAGATATAGGACAGAGGTCAGAGGTGGGTTTTTTACGCAAAGAGTGGTGAGGCCGTGGAATGCCCTACCTGCAACAGTAGTGAACTCGCCAACATTGAGGGCATTTAAACATTTATTGGATAAGCATATGGATGATAAGGGCATAGTGTAGGTTAGATGGCCTTTAGTTTTTTTTTCCATGTCGGTGCAACATCGAGGGCCGAAGGGCCTGTACTGCGCTGTATCGTTCTATGTTCTTTCGATAAGGTAGATAGTCAACATCTTTTCCCAAAGGTAGAGTAGACTAGAAGTAGTGGGCATAGGTTTAAGGTGAGGGGAGAGAGATACAAAAGAGGCCAGGGGGGAAATTTCTTCACACAGAGGGTGGTGAGCATCTGGAACGGGCTGCCAGAGGCAGTGGGAGAGACGGGTACCGAACACGTTTTTAAGAATTATTGGTTAATTTAGTTGTGTTGAGAGTCCGGGTCAAGGACGGGCTGTAATTGACTCAGTCCGAGACTAGGGTGTTGTAACAGAGCGGGTCCCTGTATATGTCTGTGTGTGTGTGAGTGTCTGTGTGTGAGTGTCTGTGTGTGTGTGTGTGTGTGTGTCTGTCTGTGTGTGTGTGAGTGACTGTGTGTGTGTGTGTGAGGGTCTGTGTGTGTGTATGTGTGTTTGTCTGTCTGTGTGTGTGTGAGGGTCTGAGTGTGTATGTGTGTCTGTGTGTGTGTATGTGTGTGAGGGTCTGTGTGTGTGCCTCTGTATGTGTGAGGGTCTGTGTGTGTGTGTGTCTGTGTGTGTGTGTGAGGGTCTGTGTGTGTGTGAGGGTCTGTGTGTGTGTCTGGGTGTGTGTGTCTGTGTGTGTGAGTGTCTGTGTGCGCGAGTGTCTGTGTGTGTGTGTGTGTGTGTGAGTGTCTGTGTGAGTGTGTGTGTGTGAGGGTCTGTGTGTGTGTGAGGGTCTGTGTGTGTGTCTGTGTGTGTGAGTGTCTGTGTGAGTGTGTGTGTGTGAGGGTCTGTGTGTGTGTCTGTGTGTGTGAGTGTCTGTGTGTGCGAGTGTCTGTGTGTGTGTGTGTGTCTGTGTGAGTGTGTGTGCCTGTGTGTGTGTGTGTGAGTGTCTGTGTGAGTGTGTCTGTGTGTGTGTGTGTGTGAGTGTCTGTGTGTGTGTGCGAGTGTGTGTGTGTGAGTGTCTGTGTGTGTGTCTGTGTGTGTGTGTATGTGTGCCTGTGTGTATGACTGTGAGTGTGTGTGAGTGTGAGTGTGTGAGTGTGTGTGTGTGCCTGTGTGTGAGTGTGAGTGTGTATGTGTGCCTGTGTGTGAGTGTGTGTGTGAGTGTCTGTGTGTGTGTGTGTCTGTGTGTGTGTGTCTGTGTGTGTGCGTGAGTGTGTCAGTGTGTGAGTGTGTGTGAGTGTCTGTGTGTATGTGAGGGTCTGAGTGTGTGTGTGTGTGTCTGTGTGTGTGAGTGTCTGTGTGTGTGAGTGTCTGTGTGTGTGTGTGTCTGTGTGTGTGTGTGTCTGTGTGTGTGCGTGAGTGTGTCAGTGTCTGTGTGTGTGTGAGTGTGTGTGAGTGTCTGTGTGTATGTGTGTGCCTGTGTGTGTGAGTGCCTGTGTGTGTGTGAGTGTCTGTGTGTGTGTGAGGGTCTGAGTGTGTGTGTGTGTGTCTGTGTGTGTGAGGGTCTGTGTGTGTGTGAGTGTGTGTGTGTGTGATTGGATTGGATTGGATTGGATTTGTTTATTGTCACGTGTACTGAGGTACAGTGAAAAGTATTTTTCTGCAAGCAACTCAACAGATCATTCAGTACATGGGAAGAAAAGGGAATTAAACAAAATTCAAGAAAATACATGAGAATACATAATAGGGCAACACAAGATACACAATGTAACTACATAAGCATTGGCATCGGATGAAGCAGACACGGGTGTAGTGTTAATTCCCATTCGGGAGTCTCGTTTTCGACCACAGAAACGCCTGTCTACTCCCCTTACGAATCCCCTATGACTATAGCCCTGCCAGTCTTTTTCCCGCCCTTCTGTGCAGCAGAGCCAGCCACGGTGCCAAGAGTCTGGCTACTACTGCCTTCCCCTGGTGAGTCATCTCCCCCAACAGTATCCAAAACGGTATACCTGTTTTGGAGGGAGATGACCGCAGGGGACACCTGCACTGCCTTCCTGCTCTTTCTCTGCCTTTTGGTCACCCATTTCCTCTCTCCCACACCAATCCTAACCTGCGGTGTGACCAACTCACTGAACGTACTATCCACGATCTCCTCAGCATCGCGGATGCTCCAAAGTGAGCCCATCCGCAGCTCCAGAGCCGCCATGCGGTCTAACAGGAGCTGCAACTGGACACACTTCCCGCACATGAAGGAGTCAGGGGCATCGGACGCGTCCCTGAACTCCCACATTGAGCATGAGGAGCATAACACGGGTCTGGGATCTCCTGCCATTTTTACACTTTACCTTAACTGACTATAAATATAATATCAAATAATGAATAAGTGAAAGGAATAAAGATTTTACTTACCAATCACAATACTTACCAACACACGAACAGTTAAATTTCTCCCAGCTATTGGTCATTGGAGCACTTTCCTTACCAGCCAATCAGGTCACTGCTTTGCTCTGATGTCACTCTTCAAGGTAAGTTTTTAAAGTTTTTAAAGAGGTAAACTTACCTTCCTGACAGACCCCGGCCACTGCTCCCGCCGAAAATCTGAAGGCCGCTTCTCTGTCAGTTAGAAGGAGACAGCGGCACATCAATTTTGCTGAGGAATCATCATCTTGGAACTTATCTCTTCATCTGTTGAACCAGAATCAGACAATAAGCCAGGCCCAGAAAGAGCTCTCCCTTCCCCCCGCTCACTCCAAGTCCCGGAACAAGATGGGGCTCCCACTGCGCCTCTTGCAAACAGCCCCCGATTCTCCCTGAACTCCCCCCGAGTCAGTAATGATCAGTAATATATGGGAGGCACGGTAACACAGTGGTTAGCACTGTTGCTTCACAGTGCCAGGGTCCCAGGTTCGATTCCCGGCTTGGGTCACTGTCTGTGCTGAGTCTGCACGTTCTCCCCGTGTCTGCGTGGGTTTCCTCCGGGTGCTCCGGTTTCCTCCCACAAGTCCCGAAAGACGTGCTGTTGGGTGAATTGGACATTCTGAATTCTCCCTCTGTGTACCCGAACAGGCGGCGGAATGTGGCAACTAGGGGCTTTTCACAGTAACTTCATTGCAGTGATAATGTAAGATACTTGTGACACTGTTAAAGATTATTATTATTATTATTATTATTATTAATCTTTAAAATGATATAGATGGATTGGTGGGGTGAGCGATACAGTGGCAGATGGAATTTAACACTGAGAAGTGTGAGGTCATGCATTTAGGGAGGTCAAACAGTTATAGGGAGTACACAATAAATGGGAATATACTAAGGGGGGTAGTTGAAGTGAGACTTTGGCATACAGGTACACAGGTCCCTAAAGGCAGCAGTTCAAGTAAACAAGGTTGTTAAGAAAGTGTATGGGATGCTCTCCTTCATTGCAGAGATATAGAATATAAAAGTAAGGAATTGTATAAAACACTGGTGAGGCCACAATTGGAGTATTGTGTGCAATTCTGGTCGCCACATTACAGGAAGGACGTTATTGCTCTGGACAGAGTGCAGAGGAGGTTTATAAAAATGTTGCCAAGGCTGGAAAAGTGTAGCTACGAGAAGAGATTGGAGAGGTTGGGGTTATTTTCCTTGGACCAAAGAAGGCTGAGGGGGAAACTTAATTGAGGTGAACAAAATTATGAGAAGAGATAGTGGACAGGAGAAAATTGTTTCCCTTGGTGGAGAATTCTAGAACCAGTTGACATAGATTCAAGATAAGTGGCAGAAGGTGTAGCAGGGTCCTGAGGGCAAATCTTTTTATGTAGAGTGTAATGGGAGGCTGGAATTTGCTGCCTGAGTTGGTGGAGGCAGAAACCCTAAACTCTTTTTTTAAAATACCTGGATCTGCACCTTAGTGCTCTAAGCTACAGGGCTATGACCGGGTGCAGGGAGGTGGGATTAGAAAGAGCATCTGGGTGCACTCAGGCTGGCACGGACAAGATGGGCCGAATGGCCTCCTTCAATGCTGTAACTTTTCTCCGATTCTCTGATTCTATAAATGGTGATAGTGGTGTCTGGGGCTAGTTTAGCACTGGGCTAAATCGCTGGCTTTTGAAGCAGACCAAGGCAGGCCAGCAGCACGGTTCGATTCCCGTACCAGCCTTCCCGAATAGGTGCCGGAATGTGGCGACTAGGGGCTTTTCACAGTAACTTCATTGAAGCCTACTCGTGACAATAAGCGATTTTCATTTCATTTTCATCTGTAAGGTGTGATTCTGTGAGTAGGGTGCCCCCTGTACAGGGGGCAAAGTTTCGAGGAGATGTACAAGGCAAGTTTTTTACACCGAGGATAGTGGGTGCCTGGAACTCGCTGCCGGAGGAGGTGGTGGAAGCAGGGACGATAGTGACATTTAAGGGGCATCTTGACAAATACATGAATAGGATGGGAATAGAGGGATACGGACCCAGGAAGTGTTGAAGATTGTAGTTTAGACGGGCAGCATGGTCGGCACAGGCTTGGAGGGCCGAAGGGCCTGTTCCTGTGCTGTACTTTTCTTTGTTCTTTGCTTTCAGGCAGTTGACTGACTAGCCTGCGAGACATTGCTCCCCGCTTTGTCACTGATTACTGAGAGTAAAGGAAAGGATTTGGGGGAGGGGGGCGGTTCTGCTGAGATCTCCTCCCATGTTGGTACAATAGTTTCTGGAAAGCAGACTGGGTTTTAGGGAAGCTGAATTGAAGCCAAAGAGATCTCTGTACTGAAGAAGAATGGCCTGCCTTTTCAATTATTATTCCTCACATTTATGCCGAATTTATCAAAACATTTTTGACATTTTTCAGAAGCTAGTTCACTTACAAAAGGCCAGTGTGAGATTGACTGCTAATGGGGATATTGTCACTCAAGCAGAAAGCAAGACAAGGTTCTTACTGTGTTTTGGTTTTATTGATTCCAAATGCTTCATTAAGCTGTGTTAACAGATCAAAATCAATAAATAAAGTAAAGATTCCCAGAATTAGGGCAACGCAAAGCCCACATTAATGAACCCGATTAAAGTTCACAATCCGCTGTTGTGTTGCTGTAAGGGAAGTGATTCTTGAGAATCACTTTAACCAGACGTATCAGATAGAATCGTGTGGGGTCAGACAATTGTCCACCCATAAGACCATAAGACATAGGAGCAGAATTAGGCCACTCGGCCCATCCAGTCTGCTCCGCCATTCAATCATGGCTGATATTTTTCTCATCCCTATTCTCCTGCCTTCTCCCCATAACCCCTGATCCCCTTATTAATCAAGAACCTATCTATCTCTGTCTTAAAGACACTCAGTGATTTGGCCTCCACAGCCTTCTGCGGCAAAGAGTTCCACAGATTCACCACCCTCTGGCTGAAGAAATTCCTCCTCATCTCTGTTTTAAAGGATCGTCCCTTTAGTCTGAGATTGTGTCCTCTGCTTCTAGTTTTTCCTACAAGTGGAAACATCCTCTCCACGTCCACTCTATCCAGGCCTCGCAGTATCCTGTAAGTTTCAATAAGATCCCCCCCCCCTCATCCTTCTAAACTCCAATGAGTACAGACCCAGAGTCCTCAACCGTTCCTCATAACGACACCCTGCTCAATCTTACATGGAATTCAAAGAAGCATAAACATGGACAGATCATCAACACCCACAGCTTCTCCAATCCGGTCAGCTTCAAAATCACTGGGTCAAGTTAAAATCAGTCCCTAACTTCCTGTGGTGTAAATTCTATAACATACACAGGGTGTAGTATGAAAATCAGCCCCTTCCAGCTGATAAACAAGGAGTCAATTTCAATTCAAAAATCCATTTCTTCCCCTATAGAACGTTCAATGAGGAATTGACAAAGCAAAATAAGAGAGGCAAAGAGAGAGTATTGCACGAGATCGGCATCCAGCAATGAATCCCACAGTCTTCCACAGATATTGAAATAGCAAATGAATTGAAAATCACTTATTGCCACGAGTTGGCTTCAAATGATGTTACTGTGAAAAGCCCCTAGTCTCCACATTCCGGCGCCTGTTCGGGGAGGCTGGTACAGCAATAGAACCCACGCTGCTGGCCTGCCTTGGTCTGCTTTCAAAGCCTGCGATTTAGCCCTGTGCTAAACCAGGAATGGTTAAAGGAGGAGTGAGGCCAGCGATTTAGCCCTGTGCTAAACCAGGAATGGTTAAAGGAGGAGTGAGGCCAGCGATTTAGCCCTGTGCTAAACCAGGAATGGTTAAAGGAGGAGTGAGGCTAATGAGGAACCAAAAAGGGGTTTTACTCATGGAGGCTCGGGGCGTGGCTGAGGTGTTCAATAAATACTTTGCATCTGTCTTTACCAAGGAAGATGATGCTGCCCAGTTCATGGAGAATGAGGAGATCTGGGCGTGCTTGTCCACTGAACATAGAACAGAGAACAGTACAGCACAGTACAGGCCCATTGGCCCACGATGTTGTGCCGACTATTTATCCTAATCGAAGATCAACCTAACCTACACCCCTTCAATTTACTGCTGTCCATGTGCCTGTCCAAGAGTCGCTTCAATGTCGGTGCAACATCGTGGGCCGAAGGGCCTGTACTGCGCTGTATCGTTCTAATGTCCCTAATGACTCTGACTCCACCACCTCTGCTGGCAGTGCATTCCACACACCCACCACTCTGTGTGTAAAGAACCTACCTCGGACATCTCCCCTGTACCTTCCTCCAATCACCTTCAAATTCTGTCCCCTCGTGACAGCCATTTCCACCCTGGGGAAAAGTCTCTGGCTATCCACTCTATCCATGCCTCTCAACACCTTGTACACCTCTATCAAGTCCCCTCTCTTCCTTCTTCGCTCCAGTGAGAAAAGCCCTAGCTCCCTCAACCTTTCTTCATAAGACATGTCCTCCAGTCCAAGCAGCATCCTGGTAAATCTCCTCTGTACCCTCTCCATAGCATCCACATCCTTCCTATAATGAGGCGACCAGAACTGGACACAATATTCCAAGTGTGGTCCAACCAAGGTTTTGTAAAGCTGCAGCAAAACCTCATGGCTCTTAAACTCAATCCCCTTGTTAATGAAAGCCAACACGCCACACGCCTTCTTAACAACCCTATCAACCTGGGTGGCAACTTTGAGAGATCGCATGTGGATAAGGTGGTCAAGAAGGCATACTGGCCTTCATCGGTCAGGGCATTGAGTATAAAAATTGGCAAGTCATGTTGCAGCTGTATAGAACCTTAGTTAGGCCACACTTGGAGTATAGTGTTCAGTTCTGGTCGCCACACTACCAGAAGGATGTGGAGGATTTAGAGAGGGTGCAGAAGAGATTTACCAGGATGTTGCCTGGTATGGAGGGCATTCGCTATGAGGAGACATTGAATAAACTCGGTTTGTTCTCACTGGAATGACGGAGGTTGAGAGGCGACCTGATAGAGGTCTACAAAATTATGAGTGGCATCGACAGAGTGGATAGTCTGAGGCTTTTCCCCAGGGTAGGAGAGCCAAGTACTAGGGGACATGGGTTTAAAGTGCGCGGGGAAAAGTTTAGAACAGATGTGCGAGGCACGTGTTTTACACAGAGGGTGGTGTGTACGGACTGCGCTGCGTGGGGAGGGGGTGGGGGCCGGTACGATAGTGGCATTTAAGGGGCATCTAGACAAATATATGAATAGGGTGGGAATGGAAGGATACGGACTCCGTAACTGCAGACGGTTTTAGTTTAGGCAGGTACCATGGTCGGCATAGGCTGGGAGGGCCGAAGGGCCTGTTCCTGTGCTGTACTTGTCTTTGTTTGAATGCGGAGTCTGGTGGGGTGAAAAGTGAGGACGAGGATGACCCTATCCTGGTTCTGGGTGGAGTGGGGAAGGGGAGAGAGCAGCGGTTGACAGCCTTGTTGACTACAGTGGGTGGGAAACCATGATTAAGGATGAATGGAGACAGGGCAGCAAGGTGGGGCAGTGGTTAGCACTGCTGCCTCACGGTGCTGAGGTCCCAGGGCAGCACGGTGGCGCAGTGGGTTAGCCCTGCAGCCTCACGGTGCCGAGGTCCCAGGGCAGCATGGTGGCGCAGTGGGTTAGCCCTGCTGCCTCACGGTGCCGAGGTCCCAGGGCAGCACGGTGGCACAGTGGGTTAGCCCTGCTGCCTCACGGTGCCAAGGTCCCAGGGCAGCACGGTGGCACAGTGGGTTAGCCCTGCTGCCTCACGGCGCCGAGGTCCCAGGGCAGCACGGTGGCACAGTGGGTTAGCCCTGCTGCCTCACGGTGCCGAGGTCCCAGGGCAGCACGGTGGCACAGTGGGTTAGCCCTGCTGCCTCACGGTGCCGAGGTCCCAGGGCAGCACGGTGGCACAGTGGGTTAGCCCTGCTGCCTCACGGCGCCGAGGTCCCAGGGCAGCACGGTGGGGCAGTGGGTTAGCCCTGCTGCCTCACGGTGCCAAGGTCCCAGGGCAGCACGGTGGGGCAGTGGGTTAGCCCTGCTGCCTCACGGTGCCGAGGTCCCAGGGCAGCACGGTGGCACAGTGGGTTAGCCCTGCTGCCTCACGGCTCCGAGGTCCCAGGGCAGCACGGTGGCACAGTGGGTTAGCCCTGCTGCCTCACGGTGCTGAGGTCCCAGGTTGGGGCAGCACGGTGGCACAGTGGGTTAGCCCTGCTGCCTCACGGTGCCGAGGTCCCAGGGCAGCACGGTGGCACAGTGGGTTAGCCCTGCTGCCTCACGGTGCCGAGGTCCCAGGGCAGCACGGTGGCACAGTGGTTAGCACTGCAGCCTCACGGTGCCGAGGTCCCAGGTTCAATCCCGGCTTTGGGTCACTGTCCGTGTGGAGTTTGCACATTCTCCCCGTGTCTGCGTGGGTTTCACCCCCACAACCCAAAGCTGTGCAGGGTAGGTGGATTGGCCACGCTAAATTGCCCCTTAATTGGAAAAAATTAATTGGGTACTCTAAATTTATTTTTCAAAAGGAAGAATGAAGACATGTCAGCAGCACCATTTTGGGAAGTGGCAACATTGGAACAGATCGACATAAACAAAGGAACTGGGAGAATGGGAAGGAGTCTTTACAGGATATGGGGCGTGAAGAGCTTTAGTCAAGATAGCTGTGCGAGTTGGTAGGTTTGTAATGGGCAGTGGATGTTGTCTATATGGACTTCAGTAAGGCCTTTGACAAGGTCCCTCATGGCAGACTGGGACAAAAGGTGAAGTCACACGGGATCAGGGGTGAGCTGGCAAGGTGGATACAGAACTGGCTAGGTCATAGAAGGCAGAGAGTAATAATAATAATCACTTATTGTCACGAGTAGGCTTCAATGAAGTTACTGTGAAAAGCCCCCAGTTGCCACATTCTGGTGCTTGTTCGGGGAGGCTGGAACGGGAATTGAACCCGCCCTGCTGGCTGTGTTCTGCATTACAAGCCAGTGATTTAGCCCGCTGTGCTAAACCAGCCCCTATGTAGCAATGGAAGGGTGCTTTTCTGATTGGAGGGCTGTGACTAGTGATGTTCCGCAGGGATCAGTGCTGGGACCTTTGCTGTTCATAGTATATATAAATGATTTGAAGGAAAATGTAACTGGTCTGATTAGTAAGTTTGCAGACGATACTAAGGTTGGTGGAATTGTGGATAGCGATGGGGACTGTCAGAGGATACAGCAGGATTTAGATCGTTTGGAGACTTGGGCGGAGAGATGGCAGATGGAAGGGCCGGAGAATCGGAGCAACCGCACCATGCCGCCCCGACGCCGGCACGCGATTCTCTGAGGTGCGGAGAATCGCGCTATTTGCGCTGGCGCGTTTGGCGTGGCGCTAACCGCGGGCTATTGCAATCGGCAGGGCCGCTGATTCTCCGGCCCGGATGGGCCAAACGGCCGCTCCGACACGACAGAGTCCCGCCGGCGCCCTTCACCCCTGGTCTGTGCCGGCGGGAACTCTGTGGGAACGCTCAGGGGGGGGGCTGTGGGAGGGGTCTCCTTCACCGGGAGGTGGGGGGCAGCCTGTGGGAGGGGTCTCCTTCACCGGGAGGTGGGGGGCAGCCTGTGGGAGGGGTCTCCATCACCGGGAGGCGGGGGGCAGCCTGTGGGAGGGGTCTCCATCACCGGGAGGCGGGGGGGCAGCCTGTGGGAGGGGTCTCCGTCACCGGGAGGCGGGGGGCAGCCTGTGGGAGGGGTCTCCGTCACCGGGAGGCGGGGGGCAGCCTGTGGGAGGGGTCTCCATCACCGGGAGGCGGGGGGGCAGCCTGTGGGAGGGGTCTCCGTCACCGGGAGGCGGGGGGCAGCCTGTGGGAGGGGTCTCCGTCACCGGGAGGCGGGGGGCCTCCGAGGGGGTCTGGCCCGCGATCGGGGCCCACTGATTAGCGGGCCGGCCTCTCCTCCCCCGGGCCTACCTTGCACCGCAGCCGGCCTCTGAACTCTGACCCCATGTTGGGTCAGGGCCGGCACGCGTAAGAAGTTCCCCGTGCATACGCAGGATAGTGCGGCCCAACTGTGCACGCGCAGGATTGAACTGGCCCAACTGCGCATGCGTGGGTGGATGCCGCGTACCGTGGCTGGAGAACCGCTCCAACGCCGTGCTCCCCCCTGTGGGGGCCAGAATAGCTCGTGCCCGGGCCCTGTTCGTACCATCGTGAAACGCAACGGAGCTCACGACGGCACAAACACTTGGCTGTTTCGCCATTCAGCCCATCAAGTCTGCACCGGCTCTTGGAAAGAGTACCCTACCCGAGGTCAACACCTCCACCCTATCCCCATAACCCAGTAACTCCACCCAACACTGAGGGCAATTTCGGACACGAAGGGCAATTTAGCATGGCCAATCCACCTAACCTGCACATCTTTGGACTGTGGGAGGAAACCGGAGCACCCGGAGGAAACACACGCAGACACGGGGAGGATGTGCAGACTCCGCACAGACAGTGACCCAAGCCGGAATCGAACTTGGGACCCTGGAGCTGTGAAGCAATTGTGCTATCCACAATGCTACCGTGCTGCCCTTAAGAAGAAATTAATCCACACTCCATTATTCTACCCTAATCCATGTACCTATCCAATAGCCACTTGAAGGTCCCTAACGTTTCCGACTCAACTACTTCCACAGGCAGTGCATTCCATGCCCCCACTACTCTCTGGGTAAAGAACCTACCTCTGACATCCCCCCTATATCTTCCACCATTTATCTTAAATTTATGTCCCCTTGTAATGGTGTGTTCCACCCGGGGAAAAAGTCTCTGACTGTCTACTCTATCTATTCCCCTGATCATCTTATAAACCTCTATCAAGTCGCCCCTCATCCTTCTCCGTTCTAATGAGAAAAGGCCTAGCACCCTCAACCTTTCCTCGTAAGACCTACTCTCCATTCCAGGCAACATCCTGGTAAATCTCCTTTGCACCTTTTCCAAAGCTTCCACATCCTTCCTAAAATGAGGTGACCAGAACTGCACACAGTACTCCAAATGTGGCCTGACCAAGGTTTTGTACAGCTGCATAATCATCTCACAGCTCTTAAATTCAATCCCTCTGCTAATGAATACTAGCACACCATAGGCCTTCTTCACAGTTCTATCCACTTGAGTGGCAACTTTCAAAGATCGATGAACATAGACCCCAAGATCTCTCTGCTCCTCCACATTCCCAAGAACCCTACCGTTAACCCTGTATTCCGCATTCATATTTGTCCTTCAAAAATGGACAACCTCACACTTGTCAGGGTTAAACTCCATCTGCCACTTCTCAGCCCAGCTCTACATCCTATCTATGTCTCTTTGCAGCCGACAACAGCCCTCCTCACTATCCACAACTCCACCAATCTTCGTATCATCTGCAAATTTACTGACCCACCCTTCAACTCCCTCATCCAAGTCATTAATGAAAATCACAAACAGCAGAGGACCCAGAGCTGATCCCTGCGGTACGCCACTGATAACTGGGCTCCAGGCTGAATATTTGCCATCCACCACAACTCTGTCTTCTATCGGTTAGCCAGTTTGTTATCCAACTGGCCAAATTTCCCACTATCCCATGCCTCCTTACTTTCTGCATAAGCCTACCATGGGGAACCTTATCAAATGCCTTACTAAAATCCATGTACACTACATCCACTGCTTTACCTTCATCCACATGCTTGGTCACCTCCTCAAATAATTCAATAAGACTTGTAAGGCAAGACCTACCCCTCACAAATCCGTGCTGACTATCCTTAATCAAGCAGTGTTTTTCCAGATGCTCAGAAATCCTATCCCTCAGTACCCTTTCCATTACTTTGCCTACCACCGAAGTAAGACTAACTGGCCTGTAATTCCCAGGGTTATCCCTATTCCCTTTTTTGAACAGGGCACAACATTCGCCACTCTCCAATCCCCTGGTACCACCCCTGTTGACAGCGAGGACGAAAAGATCATTGCCAACGGCTCTGCAATTTCATTTCTTGCTTCCCATAGAATCCTTGGATATATCCCATCAGGCCCGGGGGACTTGTCTATCCTCAAGTTTTTCAAAATGCCCAACACATCTTCCTTCCTAACAAGTATCTCCTCGAGCTTACCAGTCTGTTTCACACTGTCCTCTCCAACGATATGGCCCCTCTCATTTGTAAATACTGAAGAAAAGTATTCATTCAAGACCTCTCCTATCTCTTCAGACTCAATACACAATCTCCCGTTACTGTCCTTGATCTGACCTACCCTCGCTCTAGTCATTCTCATATTTCTCACATATGTGTAAAAGGCCTTGGGGTTTTCCTTGATCCTACCCGCCAAAGATTTTTCATGCCCTCTCCTAGCTCTCCTAATCCCTTTCTTCAGTTTCCTCCTGGCTATCTTGTATCCCTCCAGCGCCCTGTCTGAACCTTGTTTCCTCAGCCTTACATAAGTTTCCTTCTTCCTCTTAACAAGACATTCAACCTCTCTTGTCAACCATGGTTCCCTCACTTGACCATCTCTTCCCTGCCTGACAGGGACATACATATCAAAGACATGCAGTACCTGTTCCTTGAACAAGTTCCACATTTCACTTGTGTCCTTCCCTGACAGCCTATGTTCCCAACTTCTGCACTTCAGTTCTTGTCTGACAGCATTGTATTTACCCTTCCCCCAATTATAAACCTTGCCCTGTTGCTCGCACCTATCCCTCTCCATTACTAAAGTGAAAGTCACAGAATTGTGGTCGCTATCTCCAAAATGCTCCCCCACTAACAAATCAATCACCTGCCCTGGTTCATTACCGAGTACCAAATCCAATATGGCCTCCCCTCTGGTCGGACAATCTACATACTGTGTTAGAAAAGCTTCCTGGACACACTGCACAAACACCACCCCATCCAAACTATTTGATCTAAAGAGTTTCCACTCAATGTTTGGGAAGTTGTAGTCACCCATGACTACTACCCTGTGACTTCTGCACCTTTCCAAAATCTGTTTCCCAATCTGTTCCTCCACATCCCTGCTGCTATTGGGGGGCCTATAGAAAACTCCCAACAAGGTGACTGCTCCTTTCCTATTTCTGACTTCAACCCATATTACCTCAGTAGGCAAATCCTCCTCGAACTGCCTTTCTGCAGCTGTTATACTATCTCTAATTAACAATGCCACACCCCCCCCCCCCCCACCTCTTTTACCATCCTCCCTAATCTTATTGAAACATCTATAACCAGAGACCTCCAACAACCATTTCTGCCCCTCTTCTATCCAGGTTTCCGTGATGGCCACCACATCGTAGTCCCAAGTACCGATCCATGCCTTAAGTTCACCCACCTTATTCCTGATGCTTCTTGCATTAAAGTATACACACTTCAACCAATCTCCTTGCCTGCAAGTACTCTCCTTTGTCAGTGTTACCTTCCCCACTGCATCACTACGTGCTTTGGCGTCCTGACTATCGTCTTCCTTAGTTGCTGGACTACAAATCCGGTTCCCATTCCCCTGCCAAATTAGTTTAAACCCTCCCGAAGAGTACTAGAAAACCTCCCCCCCAGGATATTGGTGCCCCTCTGGTTCAGATGCAACCCGTCCTGCTTGTACAGGTCCCACCTTCCCCAGAATGTGCTTCAATTATCCAAATACCTGAAGCCCTCCCTCCTACACCATTCCTGCAGCCACGTGTTCAACTGCACTCTCTCCCTATTCCTAGCCTCGCTATCACGTGGCACCGGCAACAAACCAGAGATGACAACTCTGTCTGTCCTGGCTTTTAACTTCCAGCCTAACTCCCTGAACACATTTATTACATCCACACCCTTTTTCCTACCTATGTCGTTGGTACCAATATGCACCACGACTTCTGGCTGCTCACCCTCCCCCTTCAGGATCCTGAAGACACGATCCGAGACATCCCTGGCCCTGGCATCCGGGAGGCAACATACCTTCCGGGAGTCTCGCTCGCGACCACAGAATCTCCTATCTATTCCCCTAACCATTGAATCTCCTATCACTATTGCTTTTAGAACTCTCAAGAGTATTGACAGTCAGAGAGATCTAGGTGTACAGGTCCACAGGTCACTGAAGGAGCAACACAGGTGGTCAAATATAACAAAAAGAAGCAGCAGGAGGCCATTCGGCCCTTTGAGCCTGCTACCCCATTCATTATGATCATGGCTGACCATCAAGTTCAATCCCCTTATCCCGCCTTCCCCCATATCCCGTGATCCCTTTAGCACCAAGAGCTGTATCTAATTCCTTCTTGAAATCACACAATGATTTGGCCTCAACTACTTTCTGTGGGAGTGAATTCCACAGATTCACCAGATAAAAGGAAATTACTGCGGAAGCTGGAATCTGAAATTAAAACAGAAAATACTGGACATCCCAGTAGCTCTGATGGCAGCTGTGCAGACAAAGAGTCATCCAGATTCAAAATGTTACCTCCTCTCTCTCTCCACAGATGCTGTCAGAGGTGCTGAGATTGTCCAGTATTTTCTGCTCTTGTCCACATTTCTCGACTCTCTGGGTGAAGAAATTTCTCCTCACCTCAGTCCTAAAAGGTTTGCCCCTGATCCTCAAACTGTGACCCCTAGTTCTGGGCACCCCCACCATCGGGAACATTCTTCCAGAATCTACCCTGTCTAATCCTGTTAGAATTTTGTAAGTTTCAATGAGATCCCCTCTCACTCTTCTAAACTCCAATCAGTATAATCCTCACCCACTTAGTCTCTCCTCATATTCTTTTTTAAAATATTTTTATTCTCCTCCTTTTTCACAATTTTTCTCCCGAATTTACACCCAACAACAATCAATAACCAACAACAAATATCTCAAACCCCATAACAGTAACAACGATCCCATTCTCCCACCAACGCCCCAGACATCAGCCCCCACGTTAACATAAACAAATGACAAAGACAAAAAGGAATCAGGGATTACCCATAGCCATCTTTAACATACACAGACCCCCTCCCCCCACCCACCCCCAACCCACCCTTCCCCCCCCCAACTAATGTTCGATGTTATCCAGTTCTTGAAAGTGCATAATAAATAGTGCCCATGACTTGTAGAACCCCTCCGAGCTTCCCCTCAGTTCGAACTTAACCTTCTCAAGGGTCAAGTATTCCAACAGGTCCCCCCACCACCATGCCAGGGCACAGGGTGGAGAGGCCGCTCTCCATCCCAGCAGGATCCGCCTTCGGGCGATCAATGAGGCGAAGGCTATAATATCTGCCTCCGCACCCGTTTCCAACCCCGGCTGGTCCGACACCCCGAATATGGCCTCCCGGGGACCCGGGTCCAGTTTCACATGCACCACCTTGGAAATTACCCTAAACACCTCCTTCCAGTACTCCCTAAGCTTTGGACAGGACCAAAACATAGGAACGTGATTAGCGCCCCCCCCCCCCCCCCCCCCCCCAACGTTCACACACATCTTCTACTCCTTCAAAGAATCGGCTCATCCTTGCCCTCGTGAGGTGCGCTCTGTATCCCACCTTCAGCTGTATCAGCCCCAACCTCGCACACGAGGTGGAGGCATTCACTCTCCGGAGCATCTCACACCAGACCCCCTCCTCTATAACCTCTCCCAATTCTTCCTCCCACTTTGCTTTGATCCCTTCCAGTGGTGCCTTATCCTTTTCCAACATAGCTCCGTATACCGCTGACACTGCCCCCTTCTCCAGTCCACTTGTCGTCAGCACCTCCTCCAGCAATGTGGAGGCCGGTTCCTCCGGGAAGCCCTGTATCTCCTTCCTGGCAAAGTCCCGAACCTGCATGTATCTAAACATTTCCCCCTGCTCCAGCCCATACTTCGCTTCCAACTCCCTCAATCCTGCAAATCGACCCCGAAGAAACAAATCTTTTAGCTTCTTAATCCCCTTCTCCTCCCATTTCCAAAAGCTTCCATCCCACCTCCCTGGCTCAAATCTGTGGTTCTCCCGAATCGGCATTTCCCTTGACCCTGCCCCCAACCTGAAGTGTTGGCGAAACTGCCTCCAAATTCTCAATGAAGCTATTATTACCGGACTCCCTGAGTTTCCCCGGAGCTATCGGGTGCGGCACTGTTGCTAGTGCTTTCAATCCTGACCCCCTGCACAAACTCTCCTCCATTCTGACCCACTGGGAATCAACCCCTCTGACCCAGCTCCGCACCTTCTCCACATTCTCCGTCCAGTAATAATACATCAGGTTCGGGAGACCCAAACCCCCTGCCTGCCTTCCCCTCTGAAGCAGCACCTTCCTCACTCTGACCACCTTCCCTCCCCATATAAACGAGGTAATCCTCCCCTCAATCTCCCCGAAAAAAGACTTTGGCAGGAAAATCGGTAGGCTATGAAAAATAAACAGAAATCGCGGCAACACATTCATTTTAACCGCCTGTACCCGACCTGCCAGTCCCTCCTCATGTGACAGTCCCACCATCCCTGGAATCAGTCTGGTAAACCTTTGCTGCTCTCCCTCGAGAGCAAGAACATCCTTCCTCAGGGAAGGAGACCAAACTGCCCACAATATTCCAGGTGTGGCCTCAGCAAGGCCCTGTACAATTGCAGCAACACATCCCTGCTTCTATACTCAAACCCTCTCGCAATGAAGGCCTACATACCATTAGCCTTCTTTACTGCTGGCTGTACCCTGCGCGCTTACTTTCAGTGACTGATGCACGAGGACACCAAGGTCTCGCTGAGTATCCGCCTCTCTCAATTTACACCCATTCAAATAATAATCTGCCTTTCTATTTTTGCTATTGAAGCGGATAACCTCGCATTTATCCACATTATACTGCCCAGGTCCGCAGGTCACTGAAAGGGGCAACACAGGTGGAGAAGGTAGTCAAGAAGGCATATGGCATGCTTGCCTTCATTGGCCGGGCATTGAGTATAAGAATTGGCACGTCATGTTGCAGCTGTATAGAACCTTAGTTAGGCCACACTTGGAGTATAGTGTTCAATTCTGGTCGCCACACTACCACAAGGATGTGGAGGATTTAGAGAGGGTGCAGAAGAGATTTCCCAGGATGTTGCCTGGTATGGAGGGCATTAGCTACGAGGAGAGATTGATTAAACTTGGTTTGTTCTCACCTGAACGACGGAGGTTGAGGGGCGACCTGATAGAGGTCTACAAAATTATGAGGGGCATAGACAGAGTGGATAGTCAGAGGCTTTTTCCCAGGGTAGAGGGGTCAATTAATAGTGGGCATAGGTTTAAGGTGCGAGTGGAAGGTTTAGAGGAGATGTTCGAGGCAAGTTTTTTACACAGAGGGTAGTGGGTGCCTGGAACTCGCTGCCGGAGGAGGTGGTGGAAGCCGGGATGATAATGATGTTTAAGGGGCATCTTGACAAATACATGAATAGGATGGGAATAGAGGGATACGGACCCAGGAATTGTAGAAGATTTTAGTTTAGACGGGCAGCATGGTCGGCACGGGCTTGGAGGGCCGAAGGGCCTGTTCCTGTGCTGTACTTTTCTTTGTTCTTTGTCACTATTGGTGGACTGAGCAGTGTTGGTCACAGAATCGAGCGTTTCTATTGGTGGATCAAGCGGTGTGGGTCACGGAATCAAGCGTTTCTATTGGTGGATCAATCGGTGTGGGTCACAGAATCGAGCGTTTCTATTGGTGGATCAATCGGTGTGGGTCACAGAATCGAGCATTTCTATTGGTGAATCAAGCGGTGTGGGTCACAGAATCAAGCGTTTCTATTGGTGGATCAAGCGGTGTGGGTCACAGAATCGAGCATTTCTATTGGTGGATCAAGCGGTGTGGGTCACGGAATCAAGCGTTTCTATTGGTGACAGTTCTCAAAGACATATTAAATTACTAACAGCTGAGGTGGGTAAACTGAGATTAAATCAGCATCAACATATTTGCAAATTCCACAACCAGATGTTGTTTTCCAAGATGAAAGCGTTTTGGTGGTTTCTGCATGAATCAACACGGACAATAAAGAAAATCATTCCCAACCGTCGGTATCAAAAGTCGCTGAAACTAAATGGAAATCTCCCCTGTGAGCCTGACCAATCCTGAAACTGGACATCACGTTTCCAAACAGAGCCTGCAACCAAACTGGCCACACCTCCTGAGGCCCCGGGGTCAGCCTGGAGTCTGTTCACATGTCTGTCCAATGAAAGGATCGTCCATGAAGCAGAGGAACTCTCAGCCCTCAGAAAACAACAACTCACATTTCTACCACAGCTGAAGACTGAAATGATGATAATGAAAGCTCCCCAAAACTCCACAGGAGCAATTCTCAAACACAGATGAACACAAAGTCACTGAGGGAGGTGTCAGGGCTGCTGAGCAGAAGCCTGGTCAAAGAGGTGCTTTTTCGAGGAATGTGTAAAAGACAGGAAATTAGGGAGTGAGGGGGCAAGGTTTCCTGAGGGAAATCCAGACCTCAGGGCCCAGGGAGCTGAAGGCACGGCTGCCAAAGGGGGAATGATGGGAACCCGAGGATTGGCAAGAGGCCTCCATTGGAAAAGTGAAGAGACCTCAGAGGACTGCGAGGCTGGAGGAGGTCGCAGAGATAGGGAGGGGGTGTAGGGGCTGGAGGAGGTCGCAGAGATAGGGAGGGGGTGTAGGGGTTGGAGGAGGTCGCAGAGATAGGGAGGGGGTGTAGGGGCTGGAGGAGGTCGCAGAGATAGGGAGGGGTGTAGGGGCTGGAGGAGGTCGCAGAGCTAGGGAGGGGGTGTAGGGGCTGGAGGAGGTCGCAGAGATAGGGAGGGGGTGTAGGGGCTGGAGGAGGTCGCAGAGATAGGGAGGGGGTGTAGGGGCTGGAGGAGGTTACAGAGATAGGGAGAGGTGCAGGGGCTGGAGGAGGTTACAGAGATAGGGAGCGGGTGTAGGGGCTGGAGGAGGTTACAGAGATAGGGAGGGGGTGTAGGGGCTGGAGGAGGTTACAGAGATAGGGAGGGGGTGTAGGGGCTGGAGGAGGTTAGAGAGATAGGGAGGGATGTAAGTACTGGAGGAGGTTACTGAGATAAGGAGGGGTGTAGGGGCTGGAGGAGGTTACAAAGATAGGGAGAGGTGCAGGGGCTGGAGGAGGTTACAGAGATAGGGAGGGGTGTAGGGGCTGGAGGAGGTTACAGAGATAGGGAGGGGTGTAGGGGCTGGAGGAGGTTACAGAGATAGGGAGGGTTGTAGGGGCTGGAGGAGGTTAGAGAGATAGGGTGGGGGTGTAGGGGTTGGAGGAGGTTACAGAGATAAGGAGGGGTGTAGGGGCTGGAGGAGGTTACAGAGATAGGGAGGGGTTTAGGGGCTGGAGGAGGTTACAGAGATAGGGAGGGGTGTAGGGGCTGGGGGGGGTCGCAGAGATAGGGAGGGGGTGTAGGGGCTGGAGGAGGTTACAGAGATAGGGAGGGGTGTAGGGGCTGGAGGAGGTTACAGACATAGGGAGGGGGTGTAGGGACTGGAGGAGGTTACAGAGATAGGGAGGGGGTGTAGGGGCTGGAGGAGGTCGCAGAGATAGGGAGGGGGTGTAGGGGTTGGAGGAGGTCGCAGAGATAGGGAGGGGGTGTAGGGGCTGGAGGAGGTCGCAGAGATAGGGAGGGGTGTAGGGGCTGGAGGAGGTCGCAGAGCTAGGGAGGGGGTGTAGGGGCTGGAGGAGGTCGCAGAGATAGGGAGGGGGTGTAGGGGCTGGAGGAGGTCGCAGAGATAGGGAGGGGGTGTAGGGGCTGGAGGAGGTTACAGAGATAGGGAGAGGTGCAGGGGCTGGAGGAGGTTACAGAGATAGGGAGCGGGTGTAGGGGCTGGAGGAGGTTACAGAGATAGGGAGGGGGTGTAGGGGCTGGAGGAGGTTACAGAGATAGGGAGGGGGTGTAGGGGCTGGAGGAGGTTAGAGAGATAGGGAGGGATGTAAGTACTGGAGGAGGTTACTGAGATAAGGAGGGGTGTAGGGGCTGGAGGAGGTTACAAAGATAGGGAGAGGTGCAGGGGCTGGAGGAGGTTACAGAGATAGGGAGGGGTGTAGGGGCTGGAGGAGGTTACAGAGATAGGGAGGGGTGTAGGGGCTGGAGGAGGTTACAGAGATAGGGAGGGTTGTAGGGGCTGGAGGAGGTTAGAGAGATAGGGTGGGGGTGTAGGGGTTGGAGGAGGTTACAGAGATAAGGAGGGGTGTAGGGGCTGGAGGAGGTTACAGAGATAGGGAGGGGTGTAGGGGCTGGAGGAGGTTACAGAGATAGGGAGGGGTGTAGGGGCTGGGGGGGGTCGCAGAGATAGGGAGGGGGTGTAGGGGCTGGAGGAGGTTACAGAGATAGGGAGGGGTGTAGGGGCTGGAGGAGGTTACAGACATAGGGAGGGGGTGTAGGGACTGGAGGAGGTTACAGAGATAGGGAGGGGTGTAGGGGCTGGAGGAGGTTACAGAGATAGGGAGGGTTGTAGGTGCTGGAGGAGGTTACAGAGATAGGGAGGGGTGTAGCGGCTGGAGGAGGTTAGAAAGATAGGGAGGGGGTGTAGGGGTTGGAGGAGGTTACAGAGATAAGGAGGGGTGTAGGGGCTGGAGGAGGTTACAGAGATAGGGAGGGTTGTAGGGGCTGGAGGAGGTTACAGAGATAGGGAGGGTTGATGGGCTGGAGGTGGTTACAGAGATAGGGAGGGTTGTGGGTGCTGGAGGAGGTTACAAAGATAGGGAGGGATGTAAGTACTGGAGGAGGTTACTGAGATAAGGAGGGGTGTAGGGGCTGGAGGAGGTTACAAAGATAGGGAGGGGGTGTAGGGGCTGGAGGAGGTTACAGAGATAGGGAGGGGTGCAGGGGCTGGAGGAGGTTACAAAGATAGGGAGGGTGTAGGGGTCTGGAGGAGGTTACAGAGATACGGAGGGTTGTAGTGGCTGGAGGAGGTTACAGAGATAGGGAGGGTTGTGGGGGCTGGAGGAGGTTACAGAGATAGGGAGGGGGTGTAAGGGCTGGAGGAAGCTACAGAGATAGGGAGGGTTGTACGGGCTGGAGGAGGTTACAGAGATAGGGAGGGGTGCAGGGGCTGGAGGAGGTTACAGAGATAGGGAGGGGTGTAGGGGCTGGAGGAGGTTGCAGAGATAGGGAGGAGTGTATAGAATATAGAACATTACAGCGCAGTACAGGCCCTTCGGCCCACGATGTTGCACCGTCCTGTGAAACCCCTCTAAAGTCCCTCTACACTATTCCCTTATCGTCCATATGCCTATCCAATGACCATTTGAATGCGTTTAGTGTTGGCGAGTCCACTACTGTTGCAGGCACGGCATTCCACGCCCTTACTACTCTCTGAGTAATGAACCTACCTCTGACATCTGTCCTATATCTATCTCCCCTCAATTTAAAGCTGTGTCCCCTCGTGCTGGACATCACCATCCGAGGAAAAAGGCTCTCGATGTCTACCCTATCTCATCCTCTGATCATCTTGTATGCTTCAATTAAGTCCCCTCTTAACCTTCTTCTCTCTAACCAAAACAGCCTCAAGTCCTTCAGCCTTTCCTCATATGATCTTCCCTCCATACCAGGCAACATCCTGGTAAATCTCCTCTGTACCCTTTCCAATGCTTCCACATCCTTCCTATAATGTGGCGACCAGAACTGCACACAATACTCCAAATGTGGCCGCACCAGAGTTTTGTACAACTGCTACATGACCTCATGGCTCCGAAACTCAATCCCTCTACCAATAAAAGCTAACACACCGTACGCCTTCTTAACAACCCTCTCAACCTGGGTGGCAACTTTCAGGGATCCATGGACATGGACACCGAGATCTCTCTGCTCGTCCACACTACCAAGAATCTTACCATTAGCCCAGTACTCTGCCTTTCTGTTATTCCTTCCAAAATGAATCACCTCACACTTTTCTGCATTAAACTCCATTTGAAATGAAATGAATGAAATGAAATGAAAATGAAAATCGTTTATTGTCACGAGTAGGCTTCAATGAAGTTACTGTGAAAAGCCCCTAGTCGCCACATTCCGGCGCCTGTCCGGGGAGGCTGGTACATTTGCCACCTGTCAGCCCATCTCTGCAGCTTATCTATGTCCCTCTGTAACTTGTAACATCCTTCCGCACTGTCCACAACTCCACCGACTTTAGTGTCATCTGCAAATTTACTCACCCATCCTTCTACGCCCTCCTCCAGGTCATTTATAAAAATGACAAACAGCAACGGCCCCAAAACAGATCCTTGTGGTACACCACTAGTAACTGGACACCAGGCAGAGCATTTCCCATCAACCACCACCCTTTGTCTTCTATCAGCTAGCCAATTTCTGATCCAAACTGCTAAATCACCCTGAATCCCATGCCTCTGTATTTTCTGCAATAGCCTACCGTGGGGAACCTTATCAAACACTTTACTGAAATCCATATACACCACATCAACTGCTTTATCCTCATCCACCTGTTTGGTCACCTTCTCGAAGAACTCAATGAGGTTTGTGAGGCACGACCTACCCTTCACAAACCCATGTTGACTATCTCTAATCAAATTACTCCTTTCCAGATGATTATACATCCTATCTCTTATAAACCTTTCCAAGACTTTTCCCACAACAGAAGTAAGGCTCACTGGTCTATAGTTACCGGGGTTGTCTCTACTCCCCTTCTTGAACAAGGGGACAACATTTGCTATCCTCCAGTCCTCTGGCACTATTCCTGTAGACAAAGATGACTTAAAGATCAAAGCCAAAGGCTCAGCAATCTCCTCCCTAGCTTCCCAGAGAATCCTAGGATAAATCCCGTCCGGCCCAGGGGACTTATCTATTTTTCACACTTTCCAGAATCGCTAACACCACCTCTTTATGAACCTCAAGCCCTTCTAGTCCAGTAGCCTGTATCTCAGTATTCTCCTCGACAACTTTGTCTTTTTCCTGTGTGAATACTGAAGAAAAATACTCATTTAGCACCTCTCCTATCTCCTCGGGCTCTACGCACAACTTCCCACTACTGTCCTTGACTGGCCCTACTCTTACCTTAGTCATTCTTTTATTCCTGACATACCTATAGAAAGCTTTAGGGTTATCCTTGATCCTACCTGCCAAAGACTTCTCATGTCCTCGCTTGGCTCTTCTTAGCTCTCTCTTTAGAGCCTTCCTAGCTAACTTGTAACTCTCAAGCGACCCAGCTGAACCATCACGTCTCATCTTCACATAAACCCTCTTCTTCCTCTTGACAAGTGATTCAACTGCTTTAGTAACCCATGGTTCCCTCACTCGACCACTTCCTCCCTGCCTAACAGGTACATACTTATCAAGGACACGCAGTAGCTGTTCCTTGAACATGCTCCACATTTCCATTGTGTCCATCCCCTGCAGTTTTCCTCTCCAGGCGATGTATCCTAAGTCTTGCCTCATCGCATCATAATTGCCTTTCCCCCAGCAATAACTCTTGCCCTGCGGTTTATACCTATCCCTTTCCATCGCTAAAGTAAACGTAATCGAATTGTGGTCACTATCACCAAAATGCTCACCTACTTCCAAATCTAACACCTGTCCTGGTTCATTACCCAGTACCAAATCCAATACGGCCTCGCCTCTTGTTGGTCTATCTACATACTGCATCAGGAAACCCTCCTGCATACATTGGACAGAAACGGACCCATCTAAAGTACTCGAACTATAGTGTTTCCAGTCAATATTTGGAAAGTTAAAGTCCCCCATAACAACTACCCTGTTACTTTCGCTCCTATCCAGAATCATCTTTACAATCCTTTCCTCTACATCTCTGGAACTTTTTGGAGGCCTATAGAAAAGCCCTAACAGGGTGACCTCTCCTTTCCTGTTTCTTAACTCAGCCCATACTACCTCAGTATTCGAGTCCTCATCAAATGTCCTCTCAGCCACCGTAATACTGTCCTTGACTAACAATGCCACCCCTCCCCCTCTCTTACCACCTTCCCTGAACTTACTGAAATATCTAAACCCCGGCACCTGCAACAACCATTCCTCTCCCTGCTCTATCCATGTCTCCGAAATGGCCACAACATCGAAGTCCCAGGTACTAACCCATGCCGCAAGCTCACCCACCTTAATCCGGATGCTCCTGGCATTGAAGTAGACGCACTTTAAACCACCTTCCTTCCTGCCGGTACACTCCTGCAACTTTGAAACCTTACTCATAACCTCACTACTCTCAGCTTCTTGTATACTGGAGCTACAATTCAGGTTCCCAATCCCCTGCTGAACTAGTTTAAACCCTCCCGAAGAGCATTAGCAAACCTCCCCCCGAAGATATTAGTTCCCCTCTGATCCAGGTGTAGACCATCCCGTTTGTAGAGGTCCCACCTACCCCAGAATGAGCCCCAATTGTCCAGGAATCTGAAACCCTCCCTCTTGCACCATCCCTGCAGCCACGTGTTCAACTGCTCTCTCTCCCTATTCCTCGACTCGCTAGCACGTGGCACGGGTAACAACCCAGAGATAATAACTCTGTTTGTTTTAGCTCTAAGTTTCCATCCTAGCTCCCTGAATTCCTGCCTTACATCTCTATCCCTTTTCCTACCTAGGTCGTTGTACATATGTGGACCACGACTTGGGGCTGCTCCCCCTCCCCCTTAAGGATCCCGAAAAGACGATCCGAGACATCGCTGACCCTGGCACCTGGGAGGCAACACACCAACCGCGAGTCTCTCTCGTTCCCACAGAATATCCTATCTATCCCCCTAACTATGGAGTCTCCAATGACTAATGTTCTTCTCCTCTCCCCCCTTCCCTTCTGAGCAACAGGAACAGACTCTGTGCCAAAGACCTGTACCCCATGGCTGACCCCTGGTAAGTCCCCCCCCCCAACAGTATCCAAAGCGGTATACCTGTTACTAAGGGGAACGGCCACAGGGGATCCCTGTACTGACTGTTTGCCCCCAGCCCATCTCACCGTCACCCATCTATCTTTATTCTTTGGCATAACTACCTCTCTGAAGCTTCCATCTATGACCACCTCTACCTCCCGAATGATCCGAAGTTCATCCAGCTCCAGCTCCAGTTCCCTAACACGGTTTTTGAGGAGCTGGAGTTGGGTGCACTTACCACAGGTGAAATCAGCAGGGACACTGACGGCGTCCCTCACCTCAAACATTCTGCAGGAGGAACATTGTACTGCCTTCCCTGCCATCCCCTCTAGATTTAAAAAAAACAAGGGGCTGGAGGAGCTAACAGAGATAGGGAGGGGTGTAGGGGCTGGAGGAGGTTACAGAGATAGGGAGGGCTGTTGGGCTAGAGGAGCTAACAGAAATAGGAAGGGGCTGGAGAGGGTTACAGAGATAGGGAGGGGTGTAGGGGCTGGAGAAGGTTACAGAGATAGGGAGGGGTGTAGGGGTTGGAGGAGGTTACAGAGATAGGGAAAGTTGTAGGGGCTGGAGGAGGTTACAAAGATAGGGAGGGTGTAAGGACTGGAGGAGGTTACAGAGATAGGGGAGGGTGTAGGGTCTGGAGGTGGTTACAGAGACAGGGAGGAGTGTAGGTGCTGGAGGAGGTTACAGAGATAGGGAGGGGTGTAGGGGCTGGAGGAGGTTACAAAGATAGGGAGGGGGTGTAGGGGCTGGATGAGGTTACAGAGATAGGGAGGGGTGTAGGGGCTGGAGGAAGTAACAAAGATAGGGAGGGGTGTAGGGGCTGGAGGAGGTTACAGAGATAGGGAGGGGTGTCGGGGCTGGAGGTAGATCACTCATTATCTACCTGCCCAGTTAGATCACTCAATATCTGCCCAGGTATATCACTCACTATCTACCTCCCCAGGTAGATCACTCACTATCTGTCCAGGTTGATCACTCACTATCTATCTGCCCAGGTAGATGACTCACTATCTACCTCCCCAGGTAGATCACTCACTATCTATCTGCCCAGGTAGATCACTCACTATCTACCTGCCCAGGTAGATCACTCACTATCTATCTGCCCATGTAGATCACTAACTATCTATCTGCCCAGGTAGATCACTCACTATCTATCTGCCCAGGTAGATCACTCACTATCTATCTGCCCAGGTAGATCACTCACTATCTATCTGTCCAGGTAGATCACTCACTATCTGCCCAGGTAGATCACTCACTACCTACCTTCCCAGGTAGATCACTCACTATCTACCTGCCCAGGTAGGTCACTCACTATCTACCCAGGCAGATCACTCACTATCTACCTGCCCAGGTAGGTCACTCACTATCTACCTGCCCACGTAGATCACTCACTATCTACCTGCCCAGGTAGAACACTCACCATCTATCTGCCCAGGTAGATCACTCACTATCTACCTGCCCAGGTAGATCACTCACTATCTACCTGCCTAGGTAGATCACTCACTATCTATCTGCCCAGGTAGATCACTCACTATCTACCTGCCCAGGTAGATCACTCACTACCTGCCCAGGTAGATCACTCACTATCTATCTTCCCGGGTAGATCACTCACTATAGCCCAGGTAGATCACTCACTATCTATCTGCCCAGGTAGATCACTCACTATCTATCTGCCCACGTAGATCACTCACTATCTATCTGCCCAGGTAGATCAATCACTATCTATCTGCCCAGGTAGGTCACTCACTATCTGTCTGCCCAGGTAGATCACTCACTATCTACCTGCCCAGGTAGATCACTCACTATCTACCTGCCCAGGTAGATCGCTCACTATCTACCTTCCCAGGTAGATCACTCACTATCTACCTGCCCAGGTAGAACACTCACCATCTATCTGCCCAGGTAGATCACTCACTATCTACCTGCCCAGGTAGATCACTCACTATCTACCTGCCCAGGTAGATCACTCACTATCTACCTGCCTAGGTAGATCACTCACTATCTATCTGCCCAGGTAGATCACTCACTATCTACCTGCCCAGGTAGATCACTCACTACCTGCCCAGGTAGATCACTCACTATCTATCTTCCCGGGTAGATCACTCACTATAGCCCAGGTAGATCACTCACTATCTATCTGCCCAGGTAGATCACTCACTATCTATCTGCCCACGTAGATCATTCACTATCTATCTGCCCAGGTAGATCAATCACTATCTATCTGCCCAGGTAGGTCACTCACTATCTGTCTGCCCAGGTAGATCACTCACTATCTACCTGCCCAGGTAGATCACTCACTATCTACCTGCCCAGGTAGATCGCTCACTATCTACCTTCCCAGGTAGATCACTCACTATCTGTCCAGGTTGATCACTCACTATCTATCTGCCCAGGTAGATGACTCACTATCTACCTCCCCAGGTAGATCACTCACTATCTATCTGCCCAGGTAGATCACTCACTATCTACCTGCCCAGGTAGATCACTCACTATCTATCTGCCCATGTAGATCACTAACTATCTATCTGCCCAGGTAGATCACTCACTATCTATCTGCCCAGGTAGATCACTCACTATCTATCTGCCCAGGTAGATCACTCACTATCTATCTGTCCAGGTAGATCACTCACTATCTGCCCAGGTAGATCACTCACTACCTACCTTCCCAGGTAGATCACTCACTATCTACCTGCCCAGGTAGGTCACTCACTATCTACCCAGGCAGATCACTCACTATCTACCTGCCCAGGTAGGTCACTCACTATCTACCTGCCCACGTAGATCACTCACTATCTACCTGCCCAGGTAGAACACTCACCATCTATCTGCCCAGGTAGATAACTCACTATCTACCTGCCCAGGTAGATCACTCACTATCTACCTGCCTAGGTAGATCACTCACTATCTATCTGCCCAGGTAGATCACTCACTATCTACCTGCCCAGGTAGATCACTCACTACCTGCCCAGGTAGATCACTCACTATCTATCTTCCCGGGTAGATCACTCACTATAGCCCAGGTAGATCACTCACTATCTATCTGCCCAGGTAGATCACTCACTATCTATCTGCCCACGTAGATCACTCACTATCTATCTGCCCAGGTAGATCAATCACTATCTATCTGCCCAGGTAGGTCACTCACTATCTGTCTGCCCAGGTAGATCACTCACTATCTACCTGCCCAGGTAGATCACTCACTATCTACCTGCCCAGGTAGATCGCTCACTATCTACCTTCCCAGGTAGATCACTCACTATCTACCTGCCCAGGTAGATCACTCACTATCTGCCCAGGTAGATCACTCACTATCTATCTGCCCAGGTAGATCACTCACTATCTACCTGCTCAGGTATATCACTCACTATCTATCTGCCCGGGTAGTTCACTCACTATCTACCCAGGTAGATCACTCACTATCTACCTGTCCAGGTAGATCACTCACTACCTGCCCAGGTAGATCACTCACTATCTATCTGCCCAGGTAGATCACTCACTATATGTCCAGGTAGATCACTCACTATCTGTCCAGGTAGATCACTCACTATCTATCTGCCCGGGTAGATCACTCACTATCTACCTGCCCAGGTAGATCACTCACTATCTATCTGCCCAGGTAGATCACTCACTATCTACCTGTCCAGATAGATCACTCACTATCTATCTGCCCAGGTAGATCACACACTATCTATCTGCCCAGGTAGATCACTCACCATCTATCTGCCCATGTAGATCACTCACTATCTACCTGCCCAGGTAGATCACTCACTGTCTACCTACCCAGTAGATCACTCACTATCTGCTCAGGTAGATCACTCACTATCTACCTGCTCAGGTATATCACTCACTATCTATCTGCCCAGGTAGATCACTCACTATCTATCTGCCCAGGTAGATCACTCACTATCTATCTGCCCAGGTAGATCACTCACTATCTACCTGCCCAGGTAGATCACTCACTATCTGTCCATGTAGATCACTCACTATCTATCTGCCCGGGTAGATCACTCACTATCTACCTGCCCAGGTAGATCACTCACTATCTATCTGCCCAGGTAGATCACTCATTATCTGCCTGTCCAGGTAGATCACTCACTATCTACCTGCCCAGGTAGATCACTCACTATCTACCTATCCATGTAGATCACTCACTATCTACCTGCCCAGGTAGATCAATCACTATCTGTCTGTCCATGTAGATCACTCACTATCTATCTGCCCAGGTAGATCAAAACTATCTACCTGTCCATGTAGATCACTCACTATCTACCTTCCCAGGTAGATCACTCACTATCTGTCTGTCCAGATAGATCACTCACTATCTACCTGCCCAGGTAGAGCACTCACTATCTGCCCAGGTAGATCACTCACTATCTGCCTGTCCAGGTAGATCACTCACTATCTACCTGCCCAGGTAGATCACTCACTATCTGCCCAGGTAGATCAATCACTATCTACCTGTCCATGTAGATCACTCACTATCTACCTGCCCAGGTAGATCACTCACTATCTGCCCAGGTAGATCACTCACTATCTGCCCGGGTAGATCACTCACTATCTGCCTGTCCAGGTAGATCACTCACTATCTGCCCAGGTAGATCACTCACTATCTGCCCGGGTAGATCACTCACTGTCTATCTGCCCAGGTATATCACTCACTATCTACCTGCCCAGGTAGATCACTCACTATCTGTCCAGGTAGATCACTCACTATCTGCCTGTCCAGGTAGATCACTCACTCTCTGCCCGGGTAGATCACTCACTATCTGCCTGTCCAGGTAGATCAATCACTATATGTCCAGGTAGATCACTCACTATATACCTGCCCAGGTAGATCACTCACTATCTACCTGCCCAGGTAGATCACTCACTGTCTACCTACCCAGTAGATCACTCACTATCTGCCCAGGTAGATCACTCACTATCTACCTGCTCAGGTATATCACTCACTATCTATCTGCCCAGGTAGATCACTCACTATCTATCTGCCCAGGTAGATCACTCACTATCTATCTGCCCAGGTAGATCACTCACTATCTACCTGCCCAGGTAGATCACTCACTATCTGTCCATGTAGATCACTCACTATCTATCTGCCCGGGTAGATCACTCACTATCTACCTGCCCAGGTAGATCACTCACTATCTATCTGCCCAGGTAGATCACTCATTATCTGCCTGTCCAGGTAGATCACTCACTATCTACCTGCCCAGGTAGATCACTCACTATCTACCTATCCATGTAGATCACTCACTATCTACCTGCCCAGGTAGATCAATCACTATCTGTCTGTCCATGTAGATCACTCACTATCTATCTGCCCAGGTAGATCAATCACTATCTACCTGTCCATGTAGATCACTCACTATCTACCTTCCCAGGTAGATCACTCACTATCTGTCTGTCCAGGTAGATCACTCACTATCTACCTGCCCAGGTAGAGCACTCACTATCTGCCCAGGTAGATCACTCACTATCTGCCTGTCCAGGTAGATCACTCACTATCTACCTGCCCAGGTAGATCACTCACTATCTGCCCAGGTAGATCAATCACTATCTACCTGTCCATGTAGATCACTCACTATCTACCTGCCCAGGTAGATCACTCACTATCTGCCCAGGTAGATCACTCACTATCTGCCCGGGTAGGTCACTCACTATCTGCCTGTCCAGGTAGATCACTCACTATCTGCCCAGGTAGATCACTCACTATCTGCCCGGGTAGATCACTCACTGTCTATCTGCCCAGGTATATCACTCACTATCTACCTGCCCAGGTAGATCACTCACTATCTGTCCAGGTAGATCACTCACTATCTGCCTGTCCAGGTAGATCACTCACTCTCTGCCCGGGTAGATCACTCACTATCTGCCTGTCCAGGTAGATCAATCACTATATGTCCAGGTAGATCACTCACTATCTACCTGCCCAGGTATACACTCACTATCTGCCTGTCCAGGTATATCACTCACTATCTACCTGCCCAGGTAGATCAATCACTATCTACCTGCCCAGGTAGATCACTCACTATCTATCTGCCCAGGTAGATCACTCACTATCTACCTGCCCAGGTAGATCACTCACTATCTACCTGCCCAGGTAGATCAATCACTATCTACCTGCCCAGGTAGATCACTCACTATCTATCTGCCCAGGTAGATCACTCACTATCTACCTGCCCAGGTAGATCAATCACTATCTACCTGTCCATGTAGATCACTCACTATCTACCTGCCCAGGTAGATCAATCACTATCTGCCTGTCCAGGTAGATCACTCACTATCTACCTGCCCAGGTAGATCAATCACTATCTACCTGTCCATGTAGATCACTCACTTTCTACCTGCCCAGGTAGATCAATCACTATCTGCCTGTCCAGGTAGATCACTCACTATCTACCTGCCCAGGTAGATCAATCACTATCTGCCTGTCCAGGTAGATCACTCACTATCTGCCTGTCCAGGTAGATCACTCACTATCTACCTGCCCAGGTAGATCAATCACTATCTACCTGTCCATGTAGATCACTCACTATCTACCTGTCCAGGTAGATCACTCACTATCTATCTGCTCAGGTATATCACTCACTATCTACCTGCCCAGGTAGATCACTCACTATCTGTCCAGGTAGATCACTTACTATCTACCTGCCCAGGTAGATCACTCACTATCTACCTGCCCAGGCCCAACACTGCTAGGGTGGCGACCGCAGTGGAGAGCCTGGAGCACGGCCTCGGCACCATGAGTGAAGGTGTCCAAGGCATCACGCGGTCGGTGACAGCCATGGCTGAGGGTCTCGGCAGAACGTCCGACTCACTGGGGGATGTGACCCTGTACCAGGCTGACCTTGCTGAGATTCTGTGGGACATGTCCCGCTCTCAGATGGGAATGGCTGAGGTTCTGCGGGACATGTCCCGCTCTCAGATGGGAATGGCTGAGGTTCTGCGGGACATGTCCCGCTCTCAGATGGGAATGGCTGAGGTTCTGCGGGACATGTCCCGCTCTCAGATGGGAATGGCTGAGGTTCTGCGGGACATGTCCGCGCTGCGGAGTTTGTCCCAGTAGCAGGTGGACATTGGCGAGGTGCTGCAGAACACGGCCCAATCACTGAGGAGCATCGCCAAGGGCATCGACACAATGGTACGGACACCGGGGAACCGCCGGGGCTGGCAGAGCCTGATGATGCAGGAGTAGCCAGGGTTCGAATCCACTACCCTCTATCCCAGGCTGAACCACAGTACTCTATGGGCATTGGCCGAAAGGAGGGGGCACTGGATGCCAACCCAGTCCTGTCCCATGGGGCGGCGATGGTGGCTGCCAGCACTCCCGAGTTTCACCCCTCCGAGGAACCCGTGTCTCGGGGTCAGCACACGGGACAGGTGGCACGGCTGTACATGTGCCGCCGGGAAGTGATCCATGCCCGCCAGCCCCTGAGCCCCTAAAGGATGCCCACCAGGAGCATCGAAGGCCACAGGACGAGGTAAGCAGCTGGCTGCCTCAGATATGCATCCTGGGGAAACACTGAGATGTTGTGGTAGAGATAGGAGGGCCAAGCACATTGAGGATGACTGAGGGCACTGGGGTAGGGGTGTGAGTTGTCATGTTAATTACATGGAAATGGGGTCAAAGCGGTGATAATTGGTTTCTCGCCTCGCTATGGTGAGATTCTGATTGTGCCTACGGGAGCGAGCCGGTTGAGCCTGCCGTGGTTCCTGTTTTTGGCCACTCCCGCTATTCACCAGCCTCATTCTGCTTGAGTGAGAGTGTAATGAGGCCGGAAGATCGCACTCTCTGTCTCTGTCTTCAATTACCCTTTTTCTCTTTATCACCTCCTTTGACTCTCTGGATTTGTTAGTCTCCCATTTTCTTGAAGGGAACGATTTCCTCTGAACTCTCACTCCTGGAATACGTCCCAATGTTCTGGATCTTCCAACCCCTCCAGCAAGTCAGCAGACTACAGAAAAATAAAGCATCTTACTTTCCAATAGCTTCCAAAAGGTCAAAGATTTTCCCATTCACTCTGTGCTCAGTTTGAATATTTGACTGGACTGAGAATCTTTTCACTGCAGTTAATCAGTGTGAAACACATTGTACAGGGAAAGCTTCAAATGGATGATATGTGATATTAATTAATGATGTGGAGATGCCGACATTGGACTGGGGTGTGTACAGTAAGGAGTCTTACACCAGGTTAAAGTCCAACAGGTTTGTTTCAAATCACTAGCTTTCGGAGCACTGCTCCTTCCTCAGGTGAGGAATATTAATTAATGGCCTGGATGTCACTCAAACACTAACCCTTAACCCACTTATGGGGAGCACGGTAGCACAGTGGTTAGCACTGTGGCTTCACAGTGCCAGGGACCCAGGTTCGATTCCCGGCTTGGGTCACTGTCAGCGCGGAGTCTGCACGTTCTCCCCGTGTCTGCGTGGGTTTCCTCCGGGTGCTCCGGTTTCCTCCCACAAGTCCCGAAAGACGTGCTGTTAGGTGAATTGGACATTCTGAATTCTCCCTCTGTGTACCCGAACAGGAGCCGGAATGTGGCAACTAGGGGCTTTTCACAGTAACTTCATTGCAGTGTTACTGTAAGCCTACTTGTAACAATAAAGATTATTAGTATTATTATTACTTATATTTAATGCATCAATCTGAATGAAACAGTCTTGAATCAGCACCATCTTAAAAAGCAGATCTCTGCCAGTAACCCGTCACCGCTCTGGAATCACACAACTGCCAAGTTTCTCGAGTGAAAATTATTCTGTGCTGCCGACCTAATCATTTTCCCGGGAGCAGATTGACTGCGATCAGCTTTGGAGATGTCGTTTGTTAATGTTGTTGGCGAGGGACAATCTTCCCCAGATTGTTCAGCCTGCCCAGGGTCAGCTCAGCCAACGTATCGATGACTGGCACGTCCTGCAGAGACCTGGGCACTGTAACTGGGCAAAACTGCCTCAAATCTAAGGGACAAGAGCACAGGCACGCTGGGTGAGTTATGGTCACACAGTGAACCACACTGTTCACACTGACAACCTACTTTGTACAGACTGAGAAACTCTTCATGCGTTTAAAGGTTATGGTCTCATTTAATAAGAGCTGGTCATTGATTCAGAACACTGTCCCGGGAAACACAAAGGATCTTAGAGAGATTATTAGCAAAGGTCATTATGGGAAAGGTTATTATGGGAAAGGTTTTAAGGCAAAGGTCATGCATGCATCAAAAGTCAAAATCTGAAAATGTAAATGGTACAGGTCAAAGGCCACTGATGTCACCTCATGCACTATGGGTATAATATTGTACTGCCGTAGTAACCCAGACCCTCACTCATCACCCAGAGTCATTAATACTGTGGCTACCAGAGCAGGTCAAAGGCTAGGAAACCTACTGCGAGTAACTCACCTCCTGACCTCCCAAAGCCTGTCCACCATCTACAGGCACAAGTCAGGAGTGGGATGGAATACTCTCCACTTGCCTGGATGAGTGCAGCTCCAACAACACTCAAGAAACTCAACACCATCCAGGACAAAGCAGCCGCTTGATTAGCACCCCATCCACAAACATTCAAACCCTCCACCACCAATGCAGCCGTGTGTACCACCTACAAGATACACAGCTGGAACCCACCAAAGCACATTCAACAGAACCTTCTAAACCTACAACCTCGACCATCTAGGACAAGGGCAGATATCTGAGCACCTGATGACTGTAAGAAATTGGGAAGGGAAAGAACATAAGAACTAGGAGCAGGAGTCGGCCATCTGGCCCCTCAAGCCTGCTCCGCCATTCAATTAGATCATGGCTGATCTTTTGTGGACTCAGCTCCACTTTCCGGCCCGAACACCATAACCCTTAATCCCTTTGGCACAGTCAAGGATGAGGGGGGAATCTACGTGTGGAGCCAGAGGAAATGGGCGAGGTGCTAAATGAATACTTTGCCTCAGTATTCACCAAAGAGAAGGAATTGGTGGATGTTGAGTCTGGAGAAGGGTGTGTAGATAGCCTGGATCACACTGACATCAAAAAGGAGGTGTTGGGTGTCTTGAAAAATATTAAGGTAGATAAGTCCCCAGGGCCTGATGGGATCCACCCCAGAATACTGAAGGAGGCAAGAGAGGAAATAGAACAAAGAACAAAGAACAAAGAAATTGCTGAGGCCTTGACAGAAATCTTTGGATCCTCACTGTCTTCAGGTGATGTCCCGGAGGACTGGAGAATAGCCAATGTTGTTCCTTTGTTTAAGAAGGGCAGTAAGGATAATCCAGGGAACTATTTTTACAGTGCAGAAGGAGGCCACTCGGCCCATCTAGTCTGCACCGGCTCTTGGAAAGAGCACCCTACCCGAGGTCAACACCTCCACCCTATCCCCATAGCCCAGTAACCCCACCCAACACTAAGGGCAATTTTGGATGCTAAGGGCAATTTAATATGGCCAATCCAACTAACCTGCACATCTTTGGACTGTGGGAGGAAACCGGAGCACCCGGAGGAAACCCACGCACACATTGGGAGGATGTGCAGACTCCGCACAGACAGTGACCCAAGCCGGAATCGAACCTGGGACCCTGGAGCTGTGAAGCAATTGTGCTAACCGCTATGCTACCGTGAATGGGAGTTAAAGTGACCTTCAGCATAGGACCAAGAGCAGGGCTCTGTCCTGGAAGTGTTTGGTGAGACATACAGACAGCAGCTATACTTGTCCCTGTTATGGGTCTCCACATATATTGGAGGGACGATCCTTTAAAACAGAGATGAGGAGGAATTTCTTCAGCCAGAGGGTGGTGAATCTTTGGAACTCTTTGCCACAGAAGGCTGTGGAGGCCAAATCACGGAGTGTCTTTAAGACAGAGATAGATAGGTTCCTGATCAATAAGGGGATCAGGGGCTATGGGGAGAAGGCAGGAGAATGGGGATGAGAAAATATCAGCCATGATTGAATGGCGGAGCAGACTCGATGAGCCAAGTGGCCTAATTCTGCTCCTATGTCTTATAACACCTTCATTATCTCCTACAGGACTTGAGTGCGTGCTCCCCAGGTAGGGTGCGGGGGCTAACCACCCGGGGCTGGTTATGAACGGAGGTTAGAAGCAGGTCCAGGTTAGGGCCTGGTGAGGCACAGCCTCCCAGCTGGGATTCCACTGGGAGTGAGATCGGCAATGTGCAGACTTGTGTAAATACTTGTAAATAAACCTATCTTACATTTCCCATCAGCTCCGTCATCATACTGGCGATGAGCATTTTCGGAAACTCCGGACTCACCCATTGGTTTTCCAAGCCTCCGGAAGTTAGCTGTGGGGAACGTCGTATTGAATAAAATGCCTTTATTCGGGAAACTGGAGGCGGGAATAATGTTCCCCATGTTGGGGACGTCCATAACTAGGGGTCACAGCCTGAGAATAAAGGGTCAGCCATTCAGGACTGAGATGAGGAAGAACTTCTTCTCTCAGAGAGTTGTGAACTTGTGGAATTTTCTCCCACAGAAAGCTGCTGGGGTCAGGTCGCTGGATATATTCAAGAGGGAGCTGGACATGGCACTCAAGGCTAAAGGGATATCGGTATGGAGAGAAAGTAGGAGTGGGGTACTGAATTTGCACGATCAGCCATGACCATATTGAATCATATTGATCATATTAGGGCAGCACAGTAGCACAGTGGTTAGCACTGTGGCTTCACAGCGCCAGGGTCCCAGGTTCGATTCCCGGCTGAGTCACTGTCTGTGCGGAGTCTGCACGTTCTCCCCGTGTGTGCGTGGGTTTCTTCCGGGTGCTCCGGTTTCCTCCCACAGTCCAAAGACGTGCAGGTTAGGTGGATTGGCCATGCTAAATTGCCCATAGTGTCCAAAAAAAAGGTTAGGAGGGGTTATTGGGTTACGGGGATAGGGTGGAAGTGAGGGCTTAAGTGGGTGGGTGCAGACTCGATGGGCCGAATGGCCTCCTTCTGCACTGTATGTTCTATGTTCTATGAATGGTGATGCAGGCTCGAAGGGCCGAATGGCCTATTCCTGCACCAATTTTCCATGTTTCTATGTCGACAGGCTGAATTTCCTTAGTTTCCTGAGCAAGTATAGGCGCTGTTGTGCTTTCTTGGTGATAGCGTCGACATGGGTGGACCAGGACAGATTTTTGGAGATGTGCACCCCCAGGAATTTGAAATTGCTAACCATCTCCACCTCTGCCCCGTTGATGCTGACAGGGGTGCGTACAGTACTTTGCTTCCTGAAGTCAAATTAGTTTTGCTGGCATTGAGGGAGAGATTGTTGTCGTTACACCACTCCACTAGGTTTTGCCACAGTCGTGTGTGTACAGGGAGTAGAGTAGGGGGCTAAGTACGCAGCCTTGCGGGGCACCGGTATTGAGGACTATTGTGGAGGAGGTGTTGGTGTTTATTCTTACTGATTGTGGTCTGTGGGTCAGGAAGTCGAGGATCCAGTTGCAGAGGGAGGAGCCAAGTCCTAGGTTTTGGAGCTTTGATATGAGCTTGGCTGGGATTATGGTGTTGAAGGCGGAGCTGTAGTCAATAAATAGGAGTCTGATGTAGGAGTCCTTGTTATTGAGATGCTCCAGGGATGAGTGTAGGGCCAGGGAGATGGCGTCTGCTGTGGACCGGTTGTGGCGGTGTGTGAATTGCAGTGGATCAAGGCATTCTGGGAGTATGGAGGTGATGTGCCTCATCACCAACCTCTGGAAGCAGTTTATAAAGGGAGCAAATTCCATTTTGGTCAGTTCTGTTTTAAACCTTGGAGTCAGCAGTTCTGGAAACTCAATCAGCTATGGCTGGCTATTAAAACCGTCTCCAGCCAAGCTTGTGAAAGTACCTTCAGATTGCAATGCTGCACGCAGTCTCTCCAGCCAGACCTCTGAAAGTTTAATCCTCTGTTTTGAAAAGCTGGGATAAGCCCAGTCTGATATATCTTAACCAAGAACCCTGAAAGATCCTGAATACAAGGCCCTTCCCTCTCTCTTCACACCTCATGTACCATCAATTGGACTCGAGACACGATGATGATCCGAACTGTGGCTTTAATCAGCTAGTTGTTAGCCCGGTGGTCGACTACAGAGAAAGGCCGACTGCAGGGAAACCTGGGTACTTATACCCCGCCTCGGAGGCGGGGTCTACTTGCCTCTCGACCAATTGGTGAGCAGTCACATGGCTAGTCCCAGCCAATCGGACGAGAGGCACATGACCAGCCAGAATCAATGGGGAACCAATGCCCTGCACCAATGGCAGTGCTCACATTCATACCATCACATTCACCCCTTGTGGAGAAAGAAGGCGGGGGGGGTGTAAGTGGAAGAGAGGGGTGGGGGGGTCCGAGGAATGGTGGTATGAGCAGCGAAAATCGAAAAAGGTGGGCTGCCCACTGGCTCATTAAGCAAAACAATAATAACAATAAAAAATCAATACTACTACTACGAACTTAAGGTGCAACAGAATAATAACAAAGTCCAAAAAAATGTCCCATGGTCTCATCAGATGGAGACGATCAGCCTGTCGGGTGCCCGTGGTGTTCTGGGATCAGCCTGTCGGGTGCCCGTGGTGTTCTGGGATCAGCCTGTCGGGTGCCCGTGGTGTTCTGGAGGACCGGCGCTGTGGAGCCGGTGACGTTGGGCCGATGGTCGTCCTTGCCTCCGGGAGCGTCAGTCGTAGATGTGTCTCCGTACCCCGGGCCGGTGGTGGAGACGCTGTAATCGGGGAAGGGGGGGTATATGCGCTGGGTTGTGGGGGCGCGGGGGGGAATTGGGGTTGGGGGGGGAGGTGTTGGTGTAGGGGGAGAAGGCCGCACGCCGGCGGGTGCCAGGTCCCGGAGCGAGACTGTATCCTGCCGACCGTCGGGATACTCCACGTACGCATACTGCGGGTTGGCGTGGAGTAACTGGACTCGCTCAACCAACGGGTCGGACTTGTGCACCCGCACATGCTTCTGGAGCAGGATGGGCCCGGGGGTGGCCAGCCAGGTCGGGAGAGGGGATCCTGAGGACGGCTTCCTGGGGAAAACAAGAAGACGTTCAGGAGGTGTTTGATTAGTGGTGGTACAGAGGAGAGACCGGATTGAGTGAAGGGCATCGGGATGACCTCTTGCCAATGGGGGATAGGGAGATCTCTGGACTGTAGGGCCAGTAGGATGGTCTTCCAAATGGTGCCATTCTCCCACTCGACCTGACCGTTACCCCGGGGGTTATAACTGGTCGTCTTGCTAGAGGCAATGCCCCTGCTGAGCAGGAACTGATGCAGTTCGTCGCTCATAAAGGAGGACCCCCGATCGCTATGGATGTACGCGGGGTAACCGAACAGGGAGAAGGTGGATAGGAGGGCCTTTATGACGGTTGTTGTGGTCATGTCGGGGCAGGGGATGGAGAAAGGGAAGCGGGAGTATTCGTCGATAACACTCAAGAAATATGTGTTACGGTTGTTGGAGGGGAGGGGACCCTTGAAGTCTATACTGAGACGTTCAAAGGGGCGGGATGCCTTGATCAGATGTGCTCGTTCGGGGCGGTAGAAGTGCGGTTTGCACTCGGCACAGATGTGGCAGTCCCTGGTGACGGTCCTGACTTCCTCAACGGAGTAGGGCAGGTTGTGGGTCTTAATAAAATGGTAAAAGTGGGTGACCCCTGGATGGCAGAGGTCCGTGTGGAGGGAGCGGAGGCGGTCAATCTGCGCGCTGGCGCAGGTACCGCGGGATAGGGCATCGGAAGGCTCGTTGAGCTTCACCGGACGATACAAGATATCGTAGTTAGAACATAGAACATTACAGCGCAGTACAGGCCCTTCGGCCCACGATGTTGCACCATCCTGTGATACCCTTCTAAAGTCCCTCTACTCTATTCCCTTATCATCCATATGCCTATCCAATGACCATTTGAAAGCGTTTAGTGTTGGCGAGTCCACTACTGTTGCAGGCAGGGCATTCCACGCCCTTACTACTCTCTGAGTAAAGAACCTACCTCTGACATCTGTCCTATATCTATCTCCCCTCAATTTAAAGCTATGTCTCCTCGTGCTGGACATCACCATCCGAGGAAAAAGGCTCTCTATGTCCACCCTATCTAATCCTCTGATCATTTTGTATGCCTCAATTAAGTCCCCTCTTAACCTTCTTCTCTCTAACGAAAACAGCCTCAAGTCCTTCAGCCTTTCCTCATATGATCTTCCCTCCATACCAGGCAACATTCTTGTAAATCTCCTCTGTACCCTTTCCAATGCTTCCACCTCCTTCCTATAATGTGGCGACCAGAACTGCACCAATACTCCAAATGTGGCCGCACCAGAGTTTTGTACAACTGCAACATGACCTCATGGCTCCGAAACTCAATTCCTCTACCAATAAAAGCTAACACATCGTACGCCTTCTTAACAACCCTCTCAACCTGGGTGGCAACTTTCAGGGATCTATGTACATGGACACCGAGATCCCTCTGCTCGTCCACACTACCAAGAATCTTACCATTAGCCCAGTACTCTGCCTTTCTGTTATTCCTTCCAAAATGAATCACCTCACACTTTTCTGCATTAAACTCCATTTGCCACCTGTCAGCCCAGCTCTGTAGCTTATCTATGTCCCTCTGTAACTTGTAACATCCTTCTGCACTGTCCACAACTACACCGACTTTAATTGTACGTGGACAACTCGATCCGCCACCGCAAGCTCTTGTCGTTCTTGATCCTGCCCCTCTGTGCATTATCGAACATGAAGGCTACTGACCGTTGGTCTGTGAGGAGGGTAAACCTCCTACCGGCCAGATAGTGCCTCCAATATCGCACAGCTTCGACTATGGCCTGTGCCTCCTTCTCCACCGAGGAGTGGCGGAGTTCGGAAGCGTGGAGGGTTCGTGAAAAGAATGCCATGGGTCTGCCCGCTTGGTTCAGGGTGGCCGCCAGAGCTACGTCAGACGCGTCGCTCTCGACCTGGAATGGGAGGGACTCATCGATAGCACGCATCGTGGCCTTTGCGATATCCGCTTTGATGCGGCTAAAGGCCTGGCGGGCCTCCATCGACAGGGGAAAGGAGGTGGACTGGATGAGGGGGCCGGCTTTGTCGGCGTAGTTGGGGACCCACTGGGCGTAGTAAGCGAAGAAGCCCAGGCAGCGTTTGAGGGATTTGAGGGAGTTGCGGAGAGGGAGTTCCATCAGGGGGCACATGCGTTCGGGATCGGGGCCTATCACTCCGTTACGCACTACGTAGCCAAGGATGGCTAGACGGTCGGTGCTAAACACGCACTTATCCTTATTGTAAGTTAAATTAAGGAGTTTTGCGGTATGGAGGAATTTTTGGAGGTTGATGTCGTGGTCCTGCTGGTCGTGGCCGCAGATGGTGACGTTATCGAGGTACAGAAAGGTGGCCCGTAAACCGTGCTTGTCGACCATTCGGTCCATCTCCCGTTGGAAGACCGAGACCCCATTTGTGACACCGAATGGAACCCAGAGGAAGGGTAGAGGCGCCCATCTGCCTCAAACGCGGTGTACAGTCGGTCACTCGCACGGATGGGGAGCTGGTGGTAGGCGGACTTAAGGTCCACCGTGGAGAAGACTTTGTATTTCGCGATCCTGTTAACCAGGTCAGAAATACGGGAGAGAGGATACGCGTCCAGCTGCGTAAACCTGTTGATGGTCTGACTGTAATCGATGACCATCCGGTTTTTCTCCCCAGTCCGAACTACCAGCACTTGGGCTCGCCAGGGACTGTTACTGGCCTCAATAACTCCTTCCTTAAGGAGCCTCTGGACCTCGGACCCGATGAAGGTCTGGTCCTGGGCACTGTATCGTCTGCTCCGAGTGCCGACAGGTTTACAATTTGGGGTGAGATTAGCAAACAAGGAAGGGGGGTCCACTTTGAGGGACACGAGGCTGCAGACAGTGAGGGGGGGGTATAGGGCCGCCGAATTGGAAAGTTAAACTCTGCAGGTTGCACTGGAAATCCAGGCCCAAGAGTGCCGGAGCACAGAGACGGGGAAGGATGAGGAGTTTGAAGTTTTTGAAAACCCTTCCCTGGACCGTGAGGTCCGCTATGCAGCACCCGGTGATTTGAACGGAGTGCGAACCCGAGGCCAATTCAATTTTATGCTTAACTGGATGGATGGGGAGTGCGCAGCGTCTTACCGTGTTGGGGTGGACGAAACTTTCCGTGCTCCCGGAGTCCAGCAGGCATCTCGTTTTGTGTCCGTTGAGCTGGATCGTTGTCGTAGTCTTGGCGAGCGTGCGTGGTCGCGACTGGTCGAGTGTGATGGAAGCAAGTCTTGGTGAGAGTTCCAGATCCTCCTCAGTGGCAGAGTAATCGCTGGCAGGGCCTTCCGAGTTGGCCCAAGATGGCGGCGCCCAGGACCCGCACGTGGAGCCGGGGCCCCAAGATGGCGGCGCCCAGGACCCGCACATGGAGCCGGGGCCCCAAGATGGCGGTGCCCAGGACCCGCACATGGAGCCAGGGTCCCAAGATGGCGGCGCCCAGGACCCGCACATGGCGTCTGGGGTCCAAGATGGCGGTGCCCGTGAGAACCTCGTGGCGGCTGGGGGCAGTGTCAGCGGCGTCTGCGGGCCGGTCGGGGCAGCAGGGAGCGTGAGTTGGGAGGACCGGGGGGCCATTGCGGGGGCCAGGAGGCGGGCCGGGAGGCGGGCCGGAGAGGTTGGTGTGCGGCGTGGGGCCCTAGGGGGGCGATCCGCGGTCGCTGCGCAGTCGCTGTGCGGAACAGCAGCGACCGACTTGGTCTGGCAGACCACCGCGTAGTGGCCCTTCTTCCCGAAGCTCTGACACAGAGCGGAGCGGGCCGGGCAGTGCAGGCAGGGGTGCCTGGAGAGACCACAAACATAGCAGCGGGGCCCCGATAGCTTATTGGAGCGTCCCGCAGCGCAGGCCTGGGGGGGGGTCGGAGTGTCCCGCAGCGCAGGCCTGGGGGGGGTCGGGGTCCACGGAGGATGGGGGTGGCGCGTGCCATAAAGTCCAGGGGGTTGCTGTGCGGCTGGGGGCGTATGCGCGGGCGTTCAGGTCAGCAACCTCCAGGGAGGTTGCAAGAGTCTATGCCACAGCTCGTCTGAGGGTGTTCTTCTCCAGCAATCGTTGGCGGATAGAAGGGGACTGCATGCCAGCAACGTAAGCGTCTCTGATTAGAAGTTCCATGTGCTCAGTCGCCGAAACTTGGAGACAAGCGCACGTTCTCCCTAGAGCTGCGAGGGCCTGGTAAAACTCGTCGAGGGACTCACCAGGGAACTGTTGTCTGGTCGACAGGAGATGCCGTGTGTATACTTCGTTGACCGGCCGGAGAAAGTGTCCTTTGAGAATCTCCATGGCCGCATCAAAATCGCGTTTGTCTTCAATCATTGAATATACCGCCATGCCCATGCATGAGTGGAGGATGTGGAGTTTCTGCTCCTTGGTGGGTTTGCCGGCTGCAGTTGTCAGGTAGCTATTAAAACACTCCTGCCAGTGTTTAAAGATTGCAGACGCATTGCAGCATGCGGGCTGATGTTGAGGCAGTCAGGCTTGATGCGAAGCCCCATTCCAAAATTCTAGCTGATTAAATTGATGGACCATCAATTGGATTCAAGACACGATGATGATCCGAACTGTGGCTTTAATCAGCTAGTTGTTAGCCCGGTGGTCGACGACAGAGAAAGGCCGACCGCCGGGAAACCTGGGTACTTATACCCCGCCTCGGAGGCGGGGTCTACTTGCCTCTCGACTAATTGGTGAGCAGTCACATGACTAATCCCAGCCAATCGGACGAGAGGCACATGACCAGCCAGAGCCAATGGGGAACCAATGCTCTGCACCAATGGCAGTGCTCACATTCATACCACCACAATACCACAGCCAGAAACCCCGCACAGAGACCAGACAGAAAGGCAGAGTGGACGGACAACCAGCTGTAAACTCTCAGGTAGAGAATTCTAATATTATCTCAGTGAGACTGCAAGTCAATCTGGTGGAGGTCAGTACAAGTGAAAGTGACTCTCCAGAGGAATTCCTGCAGCCCACAATGTTTAATTGAAGGCTGATACTAGAAGATCCAAACCAACCAATAGTTTGCAACACCTCACTTCCTGAGAAGGTTGCCGCCTGCAAAGACCACAATCTCGGCAGTGAAGATACTCTTCTCTCATTCCCAGTTTAATCCTTGTTATTTTGATCCTTCCCTACCTCCACCGTGTGTCTGTCTTGTGTGTGACTGGATGGAGGGTGGGGCACGGTTAGAGGAATAATTAAATTCTCAGACCATTGTTATATTAACCCCATTACATGTTTATATCTTTTCCTGTTATAAATAAAGTTTTTTAATGTTTTACTTACAAAGTCATTGGCGTAGTCAAGGGTCATAGATCTCAAGAAAATATACAAATTATTGGTTAATTCACTTATGTTGGGACTCAGGGGATTGTGGGGCTGGAATTGACCACACGCTCACCCAGGGTGAGCAAAGAACAAAGAAAAGTACAGCACAAGAACAGGCCCTTCGGCCCTCCAAGCCTGTGCTGACCATACTGCCCGTCTAAACTAAAATCTTCTCCACTTCTGGGGTCCGTATCCCTCTATTCCCATCCTATTCATGTATTTGTCAAGATGCCCCTTAAACGTCACTATCGTCCCTGCTTCCACCACCTCCTCTGGCAGCGAGTTCCAGGCACCCACTACCCTCTGTGTAAAAACCTTGCCTCGTGCGTCTCCTCTAAACCTTGCCCCTCGCACCTTAAACCTATGTCCCCTAGTAATTGACCCCTCTACCCTGGGAAAAAGCCTCTGACTATCCACTCTGTCTATGCCCCTCATAATTTTGTCGACCTCTATCAAGTCGCCCCTCAACCTCGGTCGTTCCAGTGAGAACAAACCAAGTTTATTCAACCGCTCCTCATAGCTAATGCCCTCCATACCAGGCAACATCCTGGTAAATCTCTTCTGCACCCTCTCTAAATCCTCCACATCCTTCTGGTAGTGTGGCAACCAGAATTAAACACTATACTCCAAGTGTGGCCTAACTAAGGTTCTATACAGCTGCAACATGACTTGCCAATTCTTATACTCAATGCCCCGGCCAATGAAGGCAAGCAGGCCGTATGCCTTCCTGACTACCTTCTCCACCTGTGTTGCCCCTTTCAGTGACCTGTGGACCTGTTACCTCGATCTCTCTGACTGTGGTGTCGTAGCAACAGGCATTATGACATCAAGTAAGGTATCTGACACTCAGAATGGGCTAGTCTAATTGGCAACTTCAACAGAATGAATCATATGGGTTTGAGTGAAACAGTTAATGTTCCTTTTGACAGCGGAGAACTTGGCTTCTGCTTTGAGACAACATTCTTGTTCTTCAGTAGCATTGCATGAATCAAGTCTTTCAAACTTTTACTGTTGTTTATATGAAAAGTCAATGAGGCAAAGAACATTTTCTGGGCTTAACGGGAATGTCAGGATTACAACCAGATGGGAAAGCTTTCTAACAAAATTCAAATGGCAGAGAAAATAGAAACAGGAGGAGGCCATTCGGCCCTTCGAGCCTGCTCATGGCTGATCATCAAGTTCAATATCCTGATCCCGCCTTCCTCCCATATCCCTCGATCCCTTTAACCCCGAGAACTATATCTAATTCCTTCCTACACAGTGTTTGGGCCTCAACTACTTTCAGTGGGAGTGAATTCCACAGGTTCCCCAGTCTCTGGGTGAAGAAATTTCTCCTCACCTCAGTCTGAAAAGGTTTACCCCTTATCCTCAAACTGTGACCCCTAGTTCTAGACTCCCCCACCATCAGGGACATTCTTTCTGAATCTACCCTGTCTAATCTTCTTAGAATTTTGTAAGTTTCAATGAGATCCCCTCTCATTCTTCTAAACTCCAATGAATATAATAAGAACATAAGAACATAAGAACTAGGAGCAGGAGTAGGCCATCTGGCCCCTCGAGCCTGCTCCGCCATTCAATTAGATCATGGCTGATCTTTTGTGGACTCAGCTCCACTTTCCGGCCCGAACACCATAACCCTTAATCCCTTTATTCTTCAAAAAACTATCTATCTTTACCTTAAAAACATGTAATGAAGGAGCCTCAACTGCTTCACTGGGCAAGGAATTCCATAGATTCACAACCCTTTGGGTGAAGAAGTTCCTCCTAAACTCAGTCCTAAATCTACTTCCCCTTATTTTGAGGCTATGTCCCCTAGTTCTGCTTTCACCCGCCAGTGGAAACAACCTGCCCGCATCTATCCTATCTATTCCCTTCATAATTTTATATGTTTCTATAAGATCCCCACTCATCCTTCTAAATTCCAACGAGTACAGTCCCAGTCTACTCGACCTCTCCTCATAATCCAACCCCTTCAGCTCTGGGATTAACCTAGTGAATCTCCTCTGCACACCCTCCAGCGCCAGTACGTCCTTTCTCAAGTAAGGAGACCAAAACTGAACACAATACTCCAGGTGTGGCCTCATTAACACCTTATACAATTGCAACATAACCTCCCTAGACTTAAACTCCATCCCTCTAGCAATGAAGGACAAAATTCCATTTGCCTTCTTAATCACCTGTTGCACCTGTAAACCAACTTTCTGTGACTCATGCACTAGCACACCCAGATCTCTCTGCACAGCAGCATGCTTTAATATTTTATCGTTTAAATAATAATCCCGTTTGCTGTTATTCCTACCAAAATGGATAACCTCACATTTGTCAACATTGTATTCCATCTGCCAGACCCTAGCCCATTCACTTAACCTATCCAAATCGCTCTGCAGACTTCCAGTATCCTCTGCACTTTTCGCTTTACCACTCATCTTAGTGTCATCTGCAAACTTGGACGCATTGCCCTTGGTCCCCAACTCCAAATCATCTATGTAAATTGTGAACAATTGTGGGCCCAACACAGATCCCTGAGGGACACCACTAGCTACTGATTGCCAACCAGAGAAACACCCATTAATCCCCACACTTTGCCTTCTATTAATTAACCAATCCTCTATCCATGCTACTACTTTACCCTTAATGCCATGCATCTTTATCTTATGCAGCAACATTTTGTGTGGCACCTTGTCAAAGGCTTTCTGGAAATCCAGATACACCACATCCATTGGCTCCCCGTTATCTACTGCACTGGTAATGTCCTCAAAAAATTCCACTAAATTAGTTAGGCACGTTAGTTAGTTAGTTTATGAACCCATGCTGCGTCTGCCCAATGGGAGAATTTCTATCCAGATGCCTCGCTATTTCTTCCTTGATGATAGATTCCAGCATCTTCCCTACTACCGAAGTTAAGCTCACTGGCCTATAATTACCCGCTTTCTGCCTACCTCCTTTTTTAAACAGTGGCGTCACGTTTGCTAATTTCCAATCCACCGGGACCACCTCAGAGTCTAGTGAATTTCGGTAAATTATCACTAGTGCATCTGCAATTTCCCTAGCCATTTCTTTTAGCACTCTGGGATGCATTCCATCAGGGCCAGGAGACTTGTCTATCTTTAGCCCCATTAGCTTGCCCATCACTCCCTCCTTAGTGATAACAATCCTCTCAAGGTCCTCACCTGCCATAGCCTCATTTCTATCAGTCGCTGGCATTTTATTTGTGTCTTCCACTGTGAAGACCGACCCAAAAAACCTGTTCAGTTCCTCAGCCATTTCCTCATCTCCCATTATTAAAACTCCCTTCTCATCCTCTAAAGGACCAATATTTACCTTAGTCACTCTTTTTTGTTTTACATATTTGTAAAAACTTTTTCTGTCTGTTTTGATATTCTGAGCAAGTTTACTCTCATACTCTATCTTACTCTTCTTTATAGCTTTTTTAGTTTTCCCAGTCCTCTAATCTTCCAGCAATCTTTGCCACTTTATATGCTTTTTCCTTCAATTTGACACTCTCCCTTATTTCCTTAGATATCCACGGTCGATTTTCCCTCTTTCTACCGTCCTTCCTTTTTGTTGGAGAAAGGACGTACTGGCACTGGAGGGTGTGCAGAGGAGATTCACTAGGTTAATCCCAGAGCTGAAGGGGTTGGATTACGAGGAGAGGTTGAGTAGACTGGGACTGTACTCGTTGGAATTTAGAAGGATGAGGGGGGATCTTATAGAAACATATAAAATTATGAAGGGAATAGATAGGATAGATGCGGGCAGGTTGTTTCCACTGGCGGGTGAAAGCAGAACTAGGGGACATAGCCTCAAAATAAGGGGAAGTAGATTTAGGACTGAGTTTAGCAGGAACTTCTTCACCCAAAGGGTTGTGAATCTATGGAATTCCTTGCCCAGTGAAGCAGTTGAGGCTCCTTCATTAAATGTTTTTAAGGTAAAGATAGATAGTTTTTTGAAGAATAAAGGGATTAAGGGTTATGGTGTTCGGGCCGGAAAGTGGAGCTGAGTCCACAAAAGATCAGCCATGATCTCATTGAATGGCGGAGCAGGCTCGAGGGGCCAGATGGCCTACTCCTGCTCCTAGTTCTTATGTTCTTATGTTCTTATGTTGGTATAAACCTTTGCTGAGCACTGTGAAAAATCGTTTGGAAAGTTCTCCACTGTTCCTCAACTGTTCCACCATAAAGTCTTTGCTCCCAGCCTACCTTAGCTAGTTCTTCTCTCATCCCATTGTAATCTCCTTTGTTTAAACACAAAACACTAGTATTTGATTTTACTTTCTCACCCTCCATCTGTATTTTAAATTCCACCATATTGTGATTGCTCCTTCCGAGAGGATCCTTAACTATGAGATCATGAATCAATCCTGTCTCATTACACAGGACAAGATCTAGGACCGCTTGTTCCCTCGTAGGTTCCATTACATACTGTTCTAGGAAACTATCGCGGATACATTCTATAAACTCCTCCTCAAGGTTGCCTTGACCGACCTGGTTAAACCAACCGACATGTAAATTAAAATCCCCCATGATAACTGCTGTACTATTTCTACATGCATCAGTTATTTCTTTGTTTATTGCCTGCCCCACCATATCGTTACTATTTGGTGGCCGATAGACTACTCCTATCAGTGACTTTTCCGCCTTACTATTCCTGATTTCCACCCAAATGGATTCAACCTTATCCTCCATAGCACCGATGTCATCCCTTACTATTGCCCGGATGTCATCCTTAAATAACAGAGCAACACCACCTCCCTTACCATCCACTCTGTCCTTCCGAATAGTTTGATACCCTCGGATATTTAACTCCCAGTCGTGACCATACTTTAACCATGTTTCAGTAATGGCCACTAAATCATAGTCATTCACGATGATTTGTGCCATCAACTCATTTACTTTATTCCGAATACTACGAGCATTCAGGTAAAGTACACTTATGTTGGATTTTTTTACCTCTGTTTTGAATCTTAACATCTCCAGTTTTATTCCTTTTGTTATTACTGGGCCTATTCACTGAGCTCCCCTCAGTCACTGTACCTTGTACTGTCGGCCTTTTAGATTTTTGACTATGTCTTCTCTGCCTTGCACTTTTCCCCTTACTTCCTTTTGCTTCTGTCCCTGTTTTACTACCTTCCAACTTACTGTATCGGTTCCCATCCCCCTGCCACATTAGTTTAAACCCTCCCCAACAGCTCTAGAAAACACCCCCCCTAGGACATCGGTTCCAGTCCTGTCCAGGTGCAGACCGTCCGGTTTGTACTGGTAACACCTCCCCCAGAACCGGTCCCAATGCCCCAGGAATTTGAATCCCTCCCTCTTGCACCATCTCTCGAGCCACGTATTCATCCTATCTATCGAAATGAAATGAAAATCGCTTGTTGTCACGAGTAGGCTTCAATGAAGTTACTGTGAAAAGCCCCTAGTCGCCACATTCCGGCGCCTGTCCGGGGAGGCTGGTACGGGAATCGAACCGTGCTGCTGGCCTGCTTGGTCTGCTTTAAAAGCCAGCGATTTAGCCCAGTGAGCTAAACCAGCCCCTAGTGAGCTAAACCAGCCCCTATCCAGCTAAACCTGCATCTATCCTGACATTCCTACTCTGACTAGCTCGTGGCACTGGTAGCAATCCTGAGATTACTACCTTTGAGGTCCTACTTTTTAGTTTATCTCCTAACTCCCTGAATTCAGCTTGTAGAACTTCATCCCGTTTTTTACCTATATCGTTGGTGCCTATGTGCACCACGGCAGCTGGCTGTTCACCCTCCCCCCCCCCCCCCCCCCAGAATGTCCTGCAGCCGCTCCGAGACATCCTTGACCCTTGCACCAGGGAGGCAACATACCATCCTGGAGTCTCGATTGCGTCCACAGAACCGCCTGTCTATTCCCCTTACGATCGAGTCCCCTATCACTATAGCCCTGCCATTTTTCTTCCTGCCCTGCTGTGCAGCAGAGCCAGCCACGGTGCCATGAACCTGGCTGCTGCTGCCTTCCCCTGGTGAGCCATCTCCCCCAACAGTATCCAAAGCGGTATTTCTGTTTTGCAGGGAGATGACCGCAGGGGACACCTGCACTGCCTTCCTACTCTTGCTCTGTCTTTTGGTCACCCATTTTCTATCTCCCTCAGTAACCTTCACCTGCGGTGTGACCAACTCGCTAAACGTGCTATCCTGCATAATAGCATTATAACAATATAATCCTAACCCACTTAGTCCCTCCTCATATGACAGTCCCGCCATCCCTGGAATCTGCCTGGTAAACCTTCGCTGCTCTCCCTCGAGAGCAAGAACATCCTTCCCCAGATAAGGACACCAAAACTGCTCACAATACTCCAGGTGTGGCCTCACCAAAGCCCTATACAACTGCAGTAAAACATCCCTATTGCTGTACTCAAACCCTCTCGCTATGAAGGCCACATTCCATTTGCCTTCTTTACTGCCGGCTGTACCTGCGCGCTTACTTTCAGCGACTGATGCACGAGGACACCAAGGTCTGGCTGAGTATCCGCCTCTCTTAATTTACACCCATTCAAATAATAATCTGCCTTCCTATTTTTTGCTGCTGAAGTGGATAACCTCCCATTTACCCACATTATACTGTATCTGCCGTTAATGTTCCCACTCACTCAGCCTGTCCTAATCCCATTGAAACATCTCTGCATCCTCCTCACAGCTCACCCTCCCACCCAACTTTGTATCATCTGCCCTCTGCTATCGTATACCCTTTGCTAAATGGACACACACCAAACCAGGCAGAGCTGCCACAAGCTTCTATAACCAGAATACCCAATAAACTGGACAGCAAACTAGATCCCTGAAAATGCAAGAGCACCTCAGATAGGAAAACAATCTGACAGGTCACAGACTCTCAAAATAGCAATTTCACTGATTCTTCAAACTGATCCAGATGCAACGAATCGTTCCGATTTGTGTAGAGGGAGCTTTACTCTGTATCTAACCCCGTGCTGTACCTGTCCTGGGAGTGATTGATGGGGACAGTGTAGAGGGAGCTTTACTCTGTATCTAACCCCGTGCTGTACCTGTCCTGGGAGTGTTTGATGGGGACAGTGTAGAGGGAGCTTTACTCTGTATCTAACCCCATGCTGTACCTGTCCTGGGAGTGTTTGATGGGGTCAGTGTAGAGGGAGCTTTACTCTGTATCTAACCCCATGCTGTACCTGTCCTGGGAGTGATTGATGGGGACAGTGTAGAGGGAGCTTTACTCTGTATCTAACCCCGTGCTGTACCTGTCCTGGGAGTGTTTGATGGGGACAGTGTAGAGGGAGCTTTACTCTGTATCTAACCCCATGCTGTACCTGTCCTGGGAGTGTTTGATGGGGACAGTGTAGAGGGAGCTTTACTCTGTATCTAACCCCGTGCTGTACCTATCCTGGGAGTGTTTGATGGGGACAGTGTAGAGGGAGCTTTACTCTGTATCTAACCCTGTGCTGTACCTGTCCTGGGAGTGTTTGATGGGGACAGTGTTGAGGGAGCTTTACTCTGTATCTAACCCCGTGCTGTACCTGTCCTGGGAGTGTTTGATGGGGACAGTGTAGAGGGAGCTTTACTCTGTATCTAACCCCGTGCTGTACCTGTCCTGGGAGTGTTTGATGGGGACAGTGTAGAGGGAGCTTTACTCTGTATCTAACTCCGTGCTTTACCTGTCCTGGGAGTGATTGATGGGGACTGTGTAGAGGGAGCTTTACTCTGTATCTAACCCCGTGCTGTACCTGTCCTGGGAGTGTTTGATGGGGACAGTGTAGAGGGAGCTTTACTCTGTATCTAACCCCGTGCTGTACCTGTCCTGGGAGTGTTTGATGGGGACAGTGTTGAGGGAGCTTTACTCTGTATCTAACCCCGTGCTGTACCTGTCCTGGGAGTGTTTGATGGGGACAGTGTAGAGGGAGCTTTACTCTGTATCTAACCCCGTGCTGTACCTGTCCTGGGAGTGATTGATGGGGACAGTGTAGAGGGAGCTTTACTCTGTATCTAACCCCATGCTGTACCTGTCCTGGGAGTGTTTGATGGGGACAGTGTAGAGGGAGCTTTACTCTGTATCTAACCCCGTGCTTTACCTGTCCTGGGAGTGATTGATGGGGACAGTGTAGAGGGAGCTTTACTCTGTATCTAACCCCATGCTGTACCTGTCCTGGGAGTGTTTGATGGGGACAGTGTAGAGGGAGCTTTACTCTGTATCTAACCCCGTGCTGTACCTGTCCTGGGAGTGTTCGATGGGGACAGTGTCGAGGGAGCTTTACTCTGTATCTAACCCCGTGCTGTAGCTGTCCTGGGAGTGTTTAATGGGGACAGTGTAGAGGGAGCTTTACTCTGTATCTAACCCCGTGCTGTACCTGTCCTGGGAGTGTTTGATGGGGACAGTGTAGAGGGAGCTTTACTCTGTATCTAACCCCGTGCTGTACCTGCCCTGGGAGTGTTTGATGGGGACAGTGTAGAGGGAGCTTTACTCTGTATCTAACCCCGTGCTGTACCTGTCCTGGGAGTGTTTGATGGGGACAGTGTAGAGGGAGATTTACTCTGTATCTAGCCCGGTGCTGTACCTGTCCTGGGAGTGTTTGATGAGGACAGTGATGTGTTGGGTATACTGGGTCTGTGAGGACTGCATTTACCAGAGCAGTAAGATAGACAGGCTACCAACACTTGTAGAAGTACAACTCTATTTTATTTAACTATCTGTTAAACATACTTGCACTGTGGGTCGACGCTATGTTGAGTTGACTGAGACCTGAGGCTAACCTGACCAGACTATGCTGCTGGTACATGGTGGATGTTTGTGCTACTGACAGTGGGCTCTGTCTGTCTCAGAGGCTGTATCCCGAATGAGCCGGAAAACTAGTGCCCTCTGGCTTTATAGTGATCGTGCCCTGCCTGGTGATTGGCTGCTGTGTACTGTGTGTTGATTGGTCTTTCAGTGTGTCAGTCAGTGTGTGTCTGTGCACCATCATATACTCGTGTGTATATTATGACATCCTCCCTTTTTTTTTAAAAATGTGTGTGTGTACATGGCAATAAATAGTGTGGTTTGTGAATGTTCCTGACTATGTGGGGCATATGTGAGCATATTTAGAGGACTATATGATGCACAATCAACGGACCCGAAACGTAGGTGAAGTCCGAAATGAAAGGCTTTAATTAGCAAGAAGTGAGCCCGGCAGCAGACTGTTCTGGAAAATACAGAATGTGTCATTTGAAACATAGAGGTCTGCCAACATCTGATCGAGGAGAGTGCAGGGAAAGATCCCACAAGAGGTTGGTGGCAGCTGAAGGGCACAGAAACTGTGGGCAGCAATTTCAGTCTATCAGAATGGTTATTACAACCTGCAGCAGGAGAAAGGCAACAGAAAAAAGTTTTAAAAAATCTCTTTGTGTTGTTGGAAAATTGTGATGGACTGCCCTTTAAGACCCGAAGTCCGATCCTTATCAGAGGTCCCGATCAGAACAGCTGAAACAAAGAAACCAGCGTGGACTTCAGACTCCTCCCCTTTTTCTCCCCACGAGGCAAGAAGCAGAACAAAGACACCAGCAGCAGAACACCAGCGGCACCCGAAGAAGGAAGAAGGACAGCAAGAGCAGAGGCCCAGCAGAGGGAAGGCCCAAAAAGACCAGGAGGCTTGAAAGTGAAAGAGAGAGAGAGAGAGTCTGAAGGCCTCACCAACCAACCAGACAACATCAAAAGTAAATAATGTTTTAATTTAATGAGATAAAAAGAGTATGTTAATAATAAAATAATTTAACCTGAAAAAGTGGTTATTAGCTTACTTCACTTCCTTAAGAACGCAGGACCCGTGACATCGATGCCATTAAGGGGTAAGTAAGTAAAATTCTTCAGTGAAGGTAGGAGTTATACCGGGGGATAACTTGAAAGGAGAGTTTGACCCGAATAGCACTCTCAGAGGCCTGTACTGGAGTCAGGGAGGACGTTCCCTGGTCGCCGTTTTAGAATATCGGCCATTAAGGTTCTTTGGTATAAAGGGAATTCTAAAACATATAGGTGAATTTAAAAACATGGCGCCCAGCGTGGAGGCCTAGAATATTAGAAGTTTCTAGGTAAAGCGAGGCTAGAATATTAGAAGTTTCTAGTTAAGCGGAGTAGGGCTAGAATATTAGAAGTTTCTAGTTCCCAAGAAAAGCCTAGAATATTAGAAGTTTCTAGGTAAAGCGAGGCTAGAATATTAGAAGTTTCTAGGTAAAGCGAGGCTAGAATATTAGAAGTTTCTAGGTAAAGCGAGGCTAGAATATTAGAAGTTTCTAGTTAAGCAGAGTAGGGGCTAAAGAATAAATCATCCTCAGAGTAAGGCGGATTGTGCGGACATTTTCTGGAAAATAGGGACGCTTATATTCAGAAACCAATAATCAATCGACCCTTAACTAGAGCAGGAAGATAGTGCCTTGGTCAGCCTTGGATAGGGCCCAGAAAGGGTACTTATCCTTAATTTCAGAGTGCACCTGAAAGGGACAACCAGGAACAGAACTAAAAATCCGAAAATGGCAATTAGGGTAATTCTCATGCCCTGGGATACGGTCAAGAGAAATGTAGAAATGAAAAGGGAATGGAAGAAATTAAAAGAGCAAAAGAAATCCTGGACAGGAGATATGTATCCAGACGGAGATATCTCCCTCTTTGTTAGAGTGCCAAAAGCCCTGCAATATACAGATTCAGTCCGGGTCCTTAAAGCACTTTGTCAGTTTGCATTTGAAAAGCGAGCTGAATCACTAATCGTATTTGGACACAGACAGAAGCATGCAGCTGCTCAAGTGGGCAAAGTGTGTTCCAAACTGATTAAAATCATTGACGGAGTAAACAGGACAGAAATAATACAGATCCATAGTAAACACAAAATTAACTCTGAAGTGGTAGGCAAATATATAAAACAACTGCAGAAAAATGAACCATTAGAAATGGAAAGTGACGAGGAATCAGGCCTAGAATCAGATAGCCGAGAGAATTCGGACTCCTGTGAAAATTTCCCAACGGGATACAATTTTCCATACCCAGATCCAAGTCTGTTTCAGGAAGAAAATTGGCCTCAGCAATCTGCCACACATAAGAAAGAAGCGTTTATCGATCATTTCGTTGAACCACAAGAAAGTGAAGAGGAACAAGGCATAGTTGGGATTATGGCGCCTCCTGTGATGGGACAGGAAGAATTATCATCCTCATCCGAGAATGAGGAAATAGTCAAACCAAAGAGAGGAATAGGGAATAGAAAAAATTCTAAACCATTAGAAATAGGGGATTATAGCGATCACTGGAAACACCAACAACCTTCCACTTATCAACCAGTAAATAAGGATGTACCGTATTATATGTATAATCCAGAAGCAGAAATGGTACACCATAGAGATCAGGAAGGATGGGAAAGAGAGGTTACAGCTAGGGGACTTAAAATAGGAGAAATATTAGGCGGAAGTCAACAAATTGATTCTTCGAAATTACTAGAATTACCAAACGTTACCCCCAAAGCTAAAATTTGGCAAATGAGCAAAGGGTATGACAGTTTCGGAAGAGCCATGAGTAGGGTAAGGAACAGCACAGAAACACAAGGCCAGATAATAGCAGCACTAAGACCACAGGAAAGGATACAGAATCGTCCAAGACCCCAAAAAACTGCTCCTACTCCAATGGATAGGGCAAGTTATGCTCCACGAGATAGCCAGGTACCAAGTGCAAGGTTTGAAGAATATATAGAATCGGTGGAAGAGTTTGCACAACATGGTACCCCCTATTTTGAGGAAGAACCGGTACGACGACGGATACATTTCTCCGAATATAGGGACCCAGATAGTGGTGCCCCTTTGAGAACACCATGCCCCAGAAGTGAGAAAATAGTTCAGTCATTTACACCAGGTCCAGAGGAAGGACAGGGAGGCATGGTACCGTATAAAATAGTAGCAGCCGTAATGAAGACAGCAGGCCCAAAGAAACATGGGGAGAGTAGAATTGAGTATTCACAGAGGTTAAAACAGTTAGCGAAGAAAATGGGGGCATCAGGAGAATCCACCAAATTGATTGATTTACATACAGTGGGAGAAATAGTTACAGGCGAAGTCGCAGATTTAATAAATGAGTTAGATTTGGGAAATGAGAGAGCTAATTTAATGAAAGAGATGACAGAGGCAGCATATGCAGGGGAACACCTCACACCATATATCGACCGAATATATGAGGTTAATAAGGAAGAGGGGGTCGAAGTAGTCAGATTCCTGAGGGAATTAGGACCCAAGATTCCAGGAGGAAAAAGCCTCTCAATAATACTGTTAACGACCTCTAGAAGAGAAATAGGAAGAGAACTGGTTAAATTTGATTTGGCAGGCAAAGCATTTAAGGATAAACACACAAAAGGGGAACAAAAAAGAGCAGCTGCCCAAAATAATGTTTCAACACAAAATGCTCAGATTAGACCACCAAACCGACAGATACCTGACAAATCGGAACAAAATCCAGCACAACCAGCAATGCCACAACATGGGTATAATTTGCGGTCACAAGGGCCACCTCCACCACAAAATCTAGATTATTTACCAAGGGGACAATTCCTAGCCCTCAGTCGGGAGGAAAGAGACAGATTCATTGAGGATAGGAGAAGAAGAGCAGCTGGTCAGGGGAGGATTGAGCAAGGTAGATATCAACCACCAGAAGGGTATCCGGGACGCTCGCGAGGGGGATTCCGAGGAGGAGGCAGAGGAGGCCCCGGTATATATGGACAGGATTCGGCTTCTCCCCTTAAACAGGCTATACAAAATCTAACAACAGAAACAGACAAAGGAGAATTAGTAGTAGTATACAAGGGGGAAAGATGTATAGTGGACACAGGGGCTGAGATATCAATGATAAGGGAAGAAGCTGGAAATCCGACAGGAAAGAAATACATAGTAGAAGGAGCATTAGGGAATAAGGATATTAGACCAGAAGTTAGATTGGGAGAATTACTGGCAATATCAGGAACTGATAATCTGATGGCAGGGAAAGATTTAATAAAAATAGATACTGGAAAAATAAGGATATTAAAACCAATTGATAACATGGAGGAAATAAGGAAACAGAAAGAGAAAAGTATTTTAAATGACGAAGCTTGGAAGAAGATGGAAGAAGTACTGATGGGAGCAAACCTAGCGATAGGTAAGAATGACACAGGTTTGCTTAGCCAGCAATTTCAACACACAATTCACGGGGGACAACACAGACCTCAAAAACAGTATCCTTTGCCTAGAGGAGCTAAGAGCGAGCTGGAGATAATAATCAAGGAATTGGAGCAGCAGGGGATTATTCAAGGGGTCACATATGCCTCAACAAATAGTCCACTTCAGGTAGTAAGAAAACCAGATGGTACATTTAGAATGGTAACAAATTACAAAGCTTTAAATAAAGTCACAAAGAAGGACAAGAGATATTTAATAAATCCACAAGCTACCTTAGAGCAAGTCGCGGGAAAAACTTACTTAACTAGTATAGATTTGGCGAATGGATTCTGGAGTGTTCCATTAGACCCAGACAGCAGGGAGAAAACAGCATTCACCTTTGGAACTAAGCATTATGTATATTGTAGACTTCCACAGGGATATGTTAATTCTCCAAATCACTTTCAGGCAATAATCAGGGAGCTGATTCAAGATGATTTGGCCTTAGTATATATCGATGATATATTAATTGGAGATGACGATCAGGACATACATGTGGAAAGAGTGGCCAGGATCATTAAGACACTTGGTGAAGCAGGCTTTAAAATAGGGCTAAAGAAATGTCAAATTGGGAGAAGCGAAGTCAACTATTTGGGTTATTCAGTATCGAAGGAAGGTAGAGAGGCCAGTATTGAAATGAGGAAGAAGATAGCTGAAATTACTGCGCCGGTTTCGAAAAAAGGGGTTCAAAAAATAATGGGAATGTTGGGATATCTAAGGCCAGTAGTGAAGGACTTCAGTCTCTATGCTAAAGCCATTTATCAAACCTTGAAAGGGGATTTTATTTGGACCCGCGAGGCCCAGAGAGGGTTAGATCAGTTAAAGGCAGCAATTGCGATATCGGGGTCATTAGTTGGGAGACAAGAAGAGGATGATTTAAGCATTAAATTAGACATATATAAAAATGGATATGGTATGGTACTTGCTAATCTTAGCAATCAGACACCTATCAAACATCTGACAGGAAACTGGTCGAGAGCTGAACAAAAGTTTTCAAACATCGAGAAATGTCTAGCAGCTATAACAAAGAGAATAGCAGAGATAGAAAACTTGTCGGGTGGTAAGAAAATTTATGTCACCACTGAGTTTTTGGAGTTAAAGGAGCTAACCAAGAGACAGATTTGCCAGCAAGGCGCGAATACAGCTCGATGGGAAAGATGGGAAACCATTCTTCTAAACCCTGACTTAATGTTTGTTCATAATATTCAAAAGGGACAGAAACTTGATGAGCCAGTTAGTAAAACGGAGTTGGTGAATGCTTGGGTATTATATACTGATGGTAGTAAAGTCAAGAAGGACGAAGAACAAGCCAGATGGGCATTCATTTTAAAAAATTCAGGAAACATAGTAGTGGAGGAACAGGGAGTAATCATTGGATCAGCTCAGACAGCTGAGGTAGAGGGAGTATTGCAAGGGTTAAAGGAGTGTCACCAGCGAAAGCTGCAGGAAGTTACCGTTGTAACCGATAGCTTTTTCGTGCAGCAAGGATTGGAGAAAGATTTGGAGTTTTGGAAACTAAACGGTTGGACGAACGGTAGAAATAAACTACTGGAACAGAAAGAACAGTGGGAAGAGATAGATAAAATTTTAGCCGATATGGAGATCCAGACAATTCATCAAAAAGCACACACAAAAGGAATTGGGGAACTGTGTAAGGGGAATCAGGAAGTGGATGAATTAGCCAGACTTAGGACAATAATCTTGGGGACTCTTGGGAACTCAGCAGCCGACCATCAAATGATAATTAAGCAAGTACATGAAGCCACAGGACATGGGGGTCATGTTGTAGTCTCAAGGGAGTTGAAGAAGTTGGGACTTAAAATAGCCTATTGGAGACAACATTTAACTGCAGTAAGGAGAAAATGTGAGAGATGTATGGCCTGTGGAGGACAGAGAGGAAATAAAACATATGGGAGCATAAAAACTGAGAAACCAATGCAGGAATGGTCATTAGATTATGCAGGACCACTTTTTCCCAGAAGCAGCAAAGGTAATTTGTATTTTTTAGTCAAAGCTGATAGCTGCACGGGAGAAATTGACCTTAGAGCAACCAGCAAAGCAAATGGAGCCACAACCAAAAAGGTATTGGCAGAAATGATGACCTCCAGAGGTAGACCAGAATCGATCCGAATGGACAACGCGCCACACTTTAGAAACAATACTGTTATTAACTTTTGTGCTGACAGAGGAATAACAATCAATTGGGCCGTGAAATATGCACCTGAGAGTAATGGAATGGCTGAGAGGTCTGTAAGAAAAGTAAAGGATTGGATCATAAAGAATCAGAATAATAAAGGCTGGGATAAAGACATTGAAAGAATAGTATTTGATCTTAATAGCAACCTTGGAACCTCTGTCCCCCAGGGACAAGGAGACCCAAGTGAATCTGGGAATTATCAAGTAGGAGACGAAGTTTGGGTGAAGTTACCAACTAAGACTGCGGGGAAAATCATTCGCGAGACTGTAAAATGTAAAGACAAGATTGTTCAGATTCTGGGTACACATACAATTGAATTAGAGAAGCATGGTGTCTGGAGCAAAAGAAATTGTGTCACGCTTGAAACACACGACCCAGTGAGCATCAGAGGAGTTTGAGATTCTTCGAATCTCACTCAGGGGTGCAATGACAGAAGGAGGCTTGACTACATCAAGGATATGGAATATAAACCAGTTCAAAAAGAAATGATGGCAAAAGGAATCCGGAAGTCCTGGAGAGGGCACTTCTGGGATAATCCGAATTAAAGAATAGGGCCCTCTCCACCCTTGATCTGTTCATTTGCTTTTTCAGGTGGAAAAAATTAATAACAAACCAGGTCGCAAGAAGGAAGAGAACTACACTCCAGAGAAGAATCTGTTCGACAGGATTGGGGGGAAACTAATGATATAATTGGCTACAAATTTGAGGGAATTAAATGCAAATTAGAATATCAAATTATAACTGGACAGTGAAACCCCCGGTCAGACATCTCTAACTGGACATTAGTTGATGGATGATCTGTGGTCTCCATGGGGTATGTACTACGCAGTGGAATCATTAAGGTCTCGGCAGCAGATAGCAGCGACTGACGAGGAACCCCAATATGATCAATGATAATAGGTTAAGAATTTCAGTAGCTTGATACTACGGCGGGAAAATTGTTACCAATGCAACAAAACAATATTGCATTGAAGAGCTATAATCGTTGATAAGAAAAATTTTTTATTTTCATGTAAATTGATAGGGACTGTTGTATATATATGAGAAGGGGGGTATGTGTGTCGGTAAATAACTTGATCCGCATTTCTAAACTGTGAATGTTTTAATAGAGGGTTAGTTAGTATGTAATAATGATTGTTCCAAAAGCCAAGAAGCGATGTTTCGATATTGTTATTAAATTGTTAACAGTTGAAAATATGTAAAGTGTAACACACAGTCTATTGGTTAGGTAATGAATAAGGTGTTAAGATAAGATAAAAATTTTACTATGTATAGAACAATAGGGAGAATTTGTTTGGGAAGAGAAAAAAAGAGACGGTTCAATGCGGTTTTGTAAAGGCTGAAATGAAAAATATACACGTTGTCAGAAAGATGTTCTCTCATGTAAACCAGGGGTTGGCAGACTTACATGATTCACGACAATGTTAGACATTAATGGGGAAGTTAGGAATACAAGCAGGATCAATTGAACATTTTAAATTAATAAGACTAGGGGATCAGTGGGGGGTAAAAGATATCACAATTACCACATTCCAATCAGAAATGGAAAACAAGTTGGACTGGAACGGAAAACAAGACTCGTATTGACACTGGTCGGTGATATGCATACAAATGACAATGATCAGGGATGTAGGTTAGTACAATTGGATGGGGGGACAATAAACCAAATTATAGTAATGTTTCAAATGTCAAGACGGGGTGTTCTGGAAAATACAGAATGTGTCATTTGAAACATAGAGGTCTGCCAACATCTGATCGAGGAGAGTGCAGGGAAAGATCCCACAAGAGGTTGGTGGCAGCTGAAGGGCACAGAAACTGTGGGCAGCAATTTCAGTCTATCAGAATGGTTATTACAACCTGCAGCAGGAGAAAGGCAACAGAAAAAAGTTTTAAAAAATCTCTTTGTGTTGTTGGAAAATTGTGATGGACTGCCCCTTTAAGACCCGAAGTCCGATCCTTATCAGAGGTCCCGATCAGAACAGCTGAAACAAAGAAACCAGCGTGGACTTCAGACTCCTCCCCTTTTTCTCCCCACGAGGCAAGAAGCAGAACAAAGACACCAGCAGCAGAACACCAGCGGCACCCGAAGAAGGAAGAAGGACAGCAAGAGCAGAGGCCCAGCAGAGGGAAGGCCCAAAAAGACCAGGAGGCTTGAAAGTGAAAGAGAGAGAGAGAGAGTCTGAAGGCCTCACCAACCAACCAGACAACATCAAAAAGTAAATAATGTTTTAATTTAATGAGATAAAAAGAGTATGTTAATAATAAAATAATTTAACCTGAAAAAGTGGTTATTAGCTTACTTCACTTCCTTAAGAACGCAGGACCCGTGACATCGATGCCATTAAGGGGTAAGTAAGTAAAATTCTTCAGTGAAGGTAGGAGTTATACCGGGGGATAACTTGAAAGGAGAGTTTGACCCGAATAGCACTCTCAGAGGCCTGTACTGGAGTCAGGGAGGACGTTCCCTGGTCGCCGTTTTTAGAATATCGGCCATTAAGGTTCTTTGGTATAAAGGGAATTCTAAAACATATAGGTGAATTTAAAAAACAAGACGTACAGGAAAATGGCTGGCTGCCGGGGTACACGGGTTCTTATACCCCGCCTCATAGGTGGAGCTACCTTCCTCTTAGCCAATAGGGATAAGAGGCACACGATATCTGGGCCAATGGGCAGCGAGTCCTCTGCACCAATGGCAGCTCACACTCCCAGGTACCGTAATACCCCTAGTCATACTACCACATTCACCCCTTGTTGAGAAAGGAACCGGGGGGGGGGGGGGTGTATGGGGAATGCGGACATGGAGAGAGGGGGGGTGTGTCCCGTGCGAGTGGGTAAGAGACTGGTAGTATGACTAGTGATGTTGGATCGTATCTCTTCAACGGTGGCTGCCCACTGGCCCGCAACTATTTACAGGGTTGAGTCAGGACACAGTAACTATATACAGTTTGGAGAACAGAAAAAACGAGAGAACAAGCAAAACAAGAGTCCATCAACAGTTCACATGGATTCGATCAGCCGATCGGGTGCCTTGGACGTCCTGTGCGACCTGCGGAGCTGTGCCAGTGACGCTGGGAGTGGTGGCCGTCCGTGACTCCGGGAGCGATGATCCTGTCCTTGCGGCTGCGTCCGTGCCCCTAGGCAGGGCTGGAGAGGGCCGGGCTGGGGAAGGGGCGTCCGTGACTCCGGGAGCGACGATCCTGTCCTTGTGGCTGCGTCCGTACCCCTAGTCGGAGCTAGTGAGGGCCGGGCCGGGGGAGGGGCGTCCGTGACTCCGGGAGCGATGATCCTGTCCTTGCGGCTGCGTCCGTATCCCTAGTCGGAGCTAGCGAGGGCCAGGCCGGGGGAGGGTCGTCCTGTCCACTAGGCAGCGCGTATAAAGGTGTCGGCGGGCCAGGGAGGGGAGCGCCTGCCGGGGGCAGTTGGGGTTGGGGGGGCTGGCGCTGGGGGTGATGGTCGGGATCCGGTGGGTGCCAGGTCCCATAGGGAGACCATGTCCTGTCGGCCATCGGGGTACTCCACATACGCATACTGGAGCAGCTGGACCCTCTCGACCAACGGGTCCGACATGTGCACCCGCACGTGTTTCCGGAACAGGATGGGTCCGGGGGTAGCCAGCCAGGTCGGGAGCCGGGTCCCTGAGGAAGACTTCCTGGGAAAAACAAGAAGGCGTTCGTGAGGAGTTTGATTAGTGGCGGTACAGAGGAGTGGCCGGATTGAGTGGAGGGCGTCTGGGAGGACCTCTTGCCAGTGGGACACTGGGAGATTTCTGGACCGTAGGGCCAGTAGGACGGTCTTCCAGACCGTACCGTTCTCCCGCTCGACCTGTCCGTTACCCCGGTCGGTTATAGCTGGTCGTCCTGCTGGAGGCAATGCCCCTGCTGAGCAGGAATTGATGCAGCTCGTCGCTCATAAAGGAGGACCCCCGGTCGTTATGTAAGCGGGGAATGCGAACAGGGAGAAGGTGGTGTGGAGGGCTTTAATGATGGTGGGTGTGGTCATGTCAGGGCAGGGGATGGCGAATGGGAAGCGGGAGTACTCGTCAATCACGTTGAGGAAGTACGTGTGGCGGTTGGTAGAGGGGAGGGGACCTTTGAAGTCCATGCTGAGGCATTCAAAGGGGCGGGCAGCCTTTATCAGATGCGCTTGTTCAGGGCGGTAGAAGTGCGGTTTGCACTCCGCGCAGATGTGGCAATCCCTGGTTACTGTCCTGACCTCCTCGATGGAGTAGGGCAGGTTGCGGGTCTTTATAAAGTGAAAGACGCGGGTGACCCCTGGGTGGCAGAGGTCCGCGTGGAGGGTTTGAAGGCGGTCCACTTGTGCGTTGGCAAAGGTGCCGCGGGACTGGGCGTCGGGAGGCTCGTTTAGCTTCCCAGGACAATACAAGATGTCGTAGTTGTAGGTGGACAGTTCGATCCTCCACCGCAAGATCTTGTCGTTCTTGATCTTGCCCCTCTGTGCGTTGTCAAACATGAAGGCCACTGACCGTTGGTCTGTGAGGAGGGTAAACCTCCTGCCGGCCAGATAGTGCCTCCAATGTCGCACAGCTCCTACTATGGCCTGTGTTTCCTTCTCGACCGAGGAGTGGCGGATTTCAGAAGCGTGGAGGGTGCGCGAGAAGAAGGCCACGGGTCTGCCCGCTTGGTTGAGGGTGGCCGCCAGAGCAACATCAGACGCGTCGCTCTCGACCTGGAAGGGGAGGGACTCATCGATAGCTCACATCGTGGCCTTTGCAATGTCTGCTTTGATGCAGCTGAAGGCCTGGCGGGCCTCCATCGACAGGGGGAACATGGCTGATTGGATGAGGGGATGGGCTTTGTCGGCGTAATTGGGGACCCACTGGGCGTAATATGAAAAGAAACCCAGACAGCGTTTGAGGGCTTTGGGGGAGTGGGGGAAGGTGGAGCTCCATCAGGGGGTGAATGCGTTCCGGGTCGGGGCCTATCACTCCGTTACGGACTCCGTAGCCGAGGATGGCTAGGCGGTCGGTGCTAAACACCATTTGTCCTTGTTGTAGGTCAGGTTCAGGAGTTTTGCCGTTCGTGGTGTAGCCACTGAAGCCGGCCACTTCCCGACATAAAATGGAACATTGAGTTGCATGCAGGGAAAATTGGACAATGACAGAGAGGCAAGCAGGGTGCAGAACCTCTCTGTGGATTCTGTCTGTGAAGAAACCAGACAGCATAGAAACTAACAGCTGCGCATATTAATTGAGTGATTCCCGGTGATTCCCGGGCACACTGGACACAAGCGAGAATAACAAAGGCCAAGCCAGACTCTTCGGCGCCAGCAGGAGTCCCGGACAATAAGTTACAAACAGCCCCAAGAACCGCCCAGTGATCGGGAAACAGCCCCAGTATTGGGGAATTCAAACCAATCGATTGGTATGAGGTCCAATCGATTGCAAGCAGGTATAGGGTCCGCCCAGATGGGCGCGAAGCCCAAAACAGTATAAGACCGAGACCCCGACCCCAGTTCGCTCTCTTAGCCGGCCCTACTCTCTCTTAGCCGGCCCTCCCAGCAGAACACCTTTGCAGCAGCTCTCCAGGAACTTGGACATGAGAAGGAGAGGCCTGGCCAACAGCTACACCAACAAGTAAGTGTCATACAACGCTCGCTACGAGAGTAGACACTCCTGACCCCTTTAGTCCACACCAACTGGAAGCCTGCGGATCCAGGACAAAGCAAGAGGCCATTGTTCCCTGATCCGGCAGTTCCCTTATTCCAGATAAGTATTGGCCTGTTAGTGGTAGGAACAGTTTAGTCTTAGTATCATATGCATGAGTAGCAAATAACTGTGTAACAATAAACGTGTCTTGTTTGAACTTACTAACTGGTGTATTGAGTCATTGATCTGAACTTGAACTTGAACCTCGTGGCGGTATCATAAAGATACCTGGCGACTCTAGAGCTAAGGAATAAAACAGAGCCAATTGAGTGTAAAGCACACTCACCAGAACGAGCAACAGTGGTCCTGCTGATCGTGGCCGCAGCTGGTGACATTATCGAGATACGGGAAGTGCATTGGTTGACCATTCGGTCCATCTCCCTTTGGAAGACCGAGACCCCATTTGTGACACCAAAGGGAACCCTTAAAAAGTGGTAGAGCCGCCCGTCCGCTTCGAACGCAGTGTATTTTCAGTCACTCACGCGGATGGGGAGCTGATGGTAGGCGGACTTGAGGTCCACCGTGGAAAAGACCTTGTACTGCGCGATCCTGTTGACCAGGTCGGAGATACGTGGGAGAGGGTACGCGTCCATCTGCGTAAACCTGTTGATGGTCTGACTGTAGTCTATGACCATCCTATTCTTGGGGGGTGGGGCAGCGAGGTCCGCGGGCCACACGGGGCCCCTGAGGAGAGCGGGGGGGGAGTCCCGCGGTCGCTGCCCATGACCGCAGCGACCGCTTTAGCTTGGCAAATGGCCACAAAGCGGCCCTTCTTCCCGCAGCCCTTACCGGTTACGGAACGGGCCGGGCAGCGCTGACGGGGGTGCTTTGCCTGGCCGCAGAAATAGCAGCGGGGCCCCGTGGGTTTTTTGGGGCGCCCTGCGGCGAAGGCCTGGGGGGGCGGGGTCCGAGTCCATGGGGGAGAGAGAGGCCGAGTTCCACGCTGCCCAGGGGGCCGCCGCGCGGTCGGGGGCGTACGAGCGAGCGTTACGGTTCGCGACGTCTAGGGAGGAGGCGAGGGCCCGTGCCTCCGTGAGGATTTAGGTTTCTCTCTCCAACAGTCCTTAGAACATAGAACATAGAACATTACAGCGCAGTACAGGCCCTTCAGCCCTCGATGTTGCGCCGACCTGTGAAACCACTCTAAAGCCCATCTACACTATTCCCTTATCGTCCATATGCCTATCCAATGACCATTTGAATGCGTTTAGTGTTGGTGAGTCCACTACTGTTGCAGGCAGGGCATTCCACACCCTTACTACTCTCTGAGTAAAGAACCTACCTCTGACATCTGTCCTATATCTATCTCCCCTCAATTTAAAGCTATGCCCCCTCATGCTGGACATCACCATCCGAGGAAAAAGGCTCTCACTGTCCACCCTATCTAATCCTCTGATCATCTTGTATGCCTCAAATAAGTCCCCTCTTAACTTTCTTCTCTCTAACGAAAACAGCCTCAAGTCCCTGAGCCTTTCCTCGTAAGACCTTCCCTCCATACCAGGCAACATCCTTGTAAATCTCCTGTGTACCCTTTCCAATGCTTCCACATCCTTCCTATAATGCGGCGACCAGAACTGCACGCAATACTCCAAATGCGGCCGCACCAGAGTTTTGTACAGCTGGAAAATGACCTCACGGCTCCGAAACTCTTTCAGGGATCTATGGACATGGACACCGAGATCTCTCTGCTCATCCACACTACCAAGAATCTTACCATTAGCCCAGTACTCTGCCTTTCTGTTATTCCTTCCAAAATGAATCACCTCACACTTTTCTGCATTAAACTCCATTTGCCACCTGTCAGCCCAGCTCTGCAGCTTATCTATGTCCCTCTGTAACTTGTAACATCCTTCCGCACTGTCCACAACTCCACCGACTTTAGTGTCATCGGCAAATCTACTCACCCATCCTTCTACGCCTTCCTCCAGGTCATTTATAAAAATGACAAACAGCAGCGGCCCCAAAACAGATCCTTGTGGTACACCACTAGTAACTGGACACCAGTCTGAACATTTCCCATCAACCACCACCCTCTGTCTTCTTCCAGCTAGCCAATTCCTGATCTAAACTGCTTAATCACCCTGAATCCCGTGCCTCTGTATTTTCTGCAATAGCCTACCGTGGGGAACCTTATCAAACACTTTACTGAAATCCATATACACCACATCAACTGCTTTACCCTCATCCATCTGTTTGGTCACCTTCTCGAAGAACTCAATGAGGTTTGTGAGGCACGACCTACCCTTCACAAAACCATGTTTACTATCTCTAATCAAATTATTCCTTTCCAGATGATTATACATCCTATCTCTTATAAACCTTTCCAAGACTTTACCCACAACAGAAGTAAGGCTCACTGGTCTATAGTTACCGGGGTTATCTCTACTCCCCTTCTTGTACAAGGGGACAACATTTGCTATCCTCCAGTCCTCTGGCACTATTCCTGTAGACAAAGTTGACTTAAAGATCAAAGCCAAAGGCTCAGCAATCTCCTCCCTAGCTTCCCAGAGAATCCTAGGATAAATCCCATCCGGCCCAGGGGACTTATCTATTTTCACACTTTCCAGAATCGCTAACACCTCCTCCTTATGAACCTCAAGCCCTTCCAGTCTAGTAGCCTGTATCTCAGTATTCTCCTCGACAACATTGTCTTTTTCCTGTGTGAATACGGATGAAAAATACTCATTTAACATCTGTCTTTAGGGCCTTCCTAGCTAACTTGTAACTCTCAAGCGCCCTAACTGAACCATCACGTCTCATCTTTACATAAGCCTCCTTCTTCCTCTTGACAAGTGTTTCAACTGCTTTAATAACCCACGGTTCCCTCGCTCGACCACTTCCTCCCTGCCTAACAGGTACATACTTATCAAGGACACGCAGTAGCTGTTCCTTGAACATGTTCCACATTTCCATTGTGTCCATCCCCTGCAGTTTTCCTCTCCAGGCGATGCATCCTAAGTCTTGCCTCATCGCATCATAATTGCCTTTTCCCCCAGCAATAACTCTTGCCCTGCGGTTTATACCTATCCCTTTCCATCGCTAAAGTAAACGTAACCGAATTGTGGTCACTATCACCAAAATGCTCACCTACTTCCAAATCTAACACCTGTCCTGGTTCATTACCCAGTACCAAATCCAATACGGCCTCGCCTCTTGTTGGCCTATCTACATACTGCATCAGGAAACCCTCCTGCACACATTGGACAAAAACGGACCCATCTAAAGTACTCGAACTATAGTGTTTCCAGTCAATATTTGGAAAGTTAAAGTCCCCCATAACAACTACCCTGTTATTTTCGCTCCTATCCAGAATCATCTTTGCAATCCTTTCCTCTACATCTCTGGAACTTTTCGGAGGCCTATAGAAAAGCCCTAACAGGGTGACCTCTCCTTTCCTGTTTCTTAACTCAGCCCATACTACCTCAGTATTCGAGTCCTCATCAAATGTCCTCTCATAGAACAGTACAGCACAGAACAGGCCCTTCGGCCCTCAATGTTGTGCCGAGCCATGATCACCCTACTCAAACCCACGTATCCACCCTATACCCGTAACCCAACTTTTATTAGGACACTGAGGGGCAATTTAGTATGGCCAATCCACCTAACCCGCACATCTTTGGACTGTGGGAGGAAACCGGAGCACCCGGAGGAAACCCACGCACACAGGGGGAGGACGTGCAGACTCCACACAGACAGTGACGCAGCTGGGAATCGAACCTGGGACCCTGGCGCTGTGAAGCATTTATGCTAACCACCATGCTACCGTGCTGCCCCAAAATACGGTGGGTCAGCCACCGTAATACTGTCCTTGACTAACAATGCCACCCCTCCCCCTCTCTTACCGCCTTCCCTGAACTTACTGAAATATCTAAACCCCGGCACCTGCAGCAACCATTCCTCGCCCTGCTCTATCCATGTCTCCGAAATGGCCACAACATCGAAGTCCCAGGTACTAACCCATGCCGCAAGCTCACCCACCTTATTCCGGATGCTCCTGGCATTGAAGTAGACGCACTTTAGACCACCTTCCTGCCTGCCGGTACACTCCTGCAACTTTGAAACCTTACTCATGACCTCACTACTCTCAGCTTCTTGTGTACTGGAGCAACAATTCAGGTTCCCAATCCCCTGCTGAGCTAGTTTAAACCCTCCCGAAGAGCATTAGCAAACCTCCCCCCCAGGATATTAGTACCCCTCTGGTCCATGTGTAGACCATCCCGTTTGTAGAGGTCCCAACTACCCCAGAATGAGCCCCAATTGTCCAGGAATCTGAAACCCTCCCTCCTGCACCATCCCTGCAGCCACATGTTAAACTGCTCTCTCTCCCTATTCCTCGACTCGCTAGCACGTGGCACGGGTAACAACCCAGAGATAATAACTCTGTTTGTTTTAGCTCTAAGTTTCCACCCTAAAGGATCCTTAAGGATCCCGAAAACACGATCCGAGACATCGCAGACCCTGGCACCTGGGAGGCAACACACCAACCGCGAGTCTCTCTCGTTCCCACAGAATCTCCTATCTATCCCCCTAACTATGGAGTCTCCAATGACTAATGTTCTTCTCCTCTCCCCCCTTCCCTTCTGAGCAACAGGGACAGACTCTGTGCCAGAGACCTGAACCCCATGGCTTACCCCTGGTAAGTCCCCCCCCCCCCCCCAACAGTATCCAAAGCGGTATACCTGTTACTAAGGGGAACGGCCACAGGGGATCCCTGTACTGACTGCTTTCCCCCCCCCCCCCCGCCCCTCTCACCGTCACCCATCTATCTTTATTCTTTGGCATAACTACATCTCTGAAGCTTCTATCTATGACCATCTCTGCCTCTCGAATGATCCGAAGTTCATCCAGCTCCAGCTCCAGTTCCCTAACACGGTTTTTGAGGAGCTGGAGTTGGGTGCACTTCCCACAGGTGAAATCAGCAGGGACACTGACGGCGTCCCTCACCTCAAACATTCTGCAGGAGGAGCATTGTACTGCCTTCCCTGCCATCACCTCTAGATAAAAACAAGAAAAACAAAGGAAGAGCTTACCTGATATTCCCTCAAACCCTTAGGTTAGAGGAGGTGGAAGGGTGGGGGACACTACAAGTGTAGTGTCTCGGGTTTAGCAACCGCCCGACTTGTATACAGGTAATCACCTTCCCGACAGGCCCCTGCCCCCGCTGAAAATCCGGCCTTTGGCGGATCTGCGAGGACTGCATACCTGCGACAAAGGTGTCTTGAATCAGGAGTTCAGTATGCTCAGCAGCAGACACACCTGTGGGCAGCCGTAGTTCCTCCCCAGCACGAGGAGGGCACGGTAAAAATCGTCCAGTGACTCACCAGGTATCTGCTGCCTCGTGGCCAGTAAGTGCCGAGCGTAGACTTGGTTCACCGGCCGTATGAAATGTCCTTTAAGTAAGTCCATAGCCGTGTCGTAGTCTGTCGTGTCCTCTATGAGCGTATACACGGCGGTGCCGACGCACGAGTGGAGGATGTGCAGTTTCTGCTCCCTTGTCGGGACGTTTTCCGCCATGTTTAGGTAACTATTGAAGCAAGCCTGCCAGTGCTTAAATGTGGCTGTTGCATTCACTGCGTGAGGGCTGAGTCAAAGACACTCCAGCTTCATGCGGAGCTCCATCCTTTAAAATCTTGCTGATTAAATTGATGCACAATCAATGGACACGAAAGGTAGGTGAAGTCCGAAACGAAAGGCTTTAATTAGCAAGAAGTGAGCCCGGCAGCAGACGTACAGAAAATGGCCTGGCTGCAGGGGAACACGGGTTCTTATACCCCGCCTCGTAGGCGGAGCTACCTTCCTCTTAGCCAATAGGGATAAGAAGCACACGATACTTGGGCCAATGGGCAGCGAGCCCTCTGCACCAATGGCAGCTCACACTCCCAGGTACCGTAATACCCCTAGTCATACTACCACACTATATACATAATTTCTAACATATTTACATGGGAAAGTGTCTGGTGCAGATAGACAGTATGTAACACAAAGCATAACTAGAATAACAGTATGTACAAACTAGTGAATTAATGAACAGGGTAACGAAACAATCAGTTCATGAGTTCAGACAGTCCATGAATTTAGGCAGTTCATAAATTCAGTCTCTGAGGTGGGCGACGAATTCTGGTTGACTACCTCAAGGGTGGGTCAGGGGCTGCCTGCTCTGGAATGGGCGGGACTGTGTCAGTCTCAGAGGGTGGCAGAGTGAAAGGGAGATCTGCAAACTCCATGACGGGCTCGTTCTGACGGTGAGGCAGGACATGACGATCTGGCGGCGAGCGAGGAAGGAGTCGCAGTGCCCACCTATTTCAGCGAAGACGAGAGCCGTCTTGCAGACGAACCAAAAATGATCTGGGGGCCCCTTGTCTGAGTATCACAGCTGTGGCGGCCCAACCACCTTCAGGAAGTTGGACACGGTCCTTGTCATCAGGAGTCAGGGCAGGGGGATCCGTGGCACGGGCATCGTACGCCGATTTGTGTTGGGGCCGAGACAACTGCATTCGACGAAGGACCGGAAGGTTGTCCAAGTCCGGGACATGAATGGCCGGTACCGTTGTTCGCAACGTGCGGTTCATCAACAATTGAGCCGGTGACAGGCCGGTGGACAATGGAGCTGATCTGTAAGCAAGTAGCGTGAAGTAAAAGTAAAAGTCGGATCCCGCATCGGCCGCCTTGCACAGGAGTCGTTTGACAATGTGCACCCCCTCCTCAGCTTTGCCATTGGACTGGGGGTAGTGGGGACTGGACGTGACGTGCGTGAAGTTATATCGCTTGGCAAAATTGGACCACTCCTGTCTAGCAAAAAACGGGCCATTGTCGGACATGACCGTGAACGGGATGCCATGGCAAGCGAAGGTTTCCTTGCACGCACAGATGTCGATGTGAGGTCGTGTAGCGTAACTACCTCCGGGTAGTTACAGAAATAGTCCACTATGAGGACGTAGTCCTGGCCTAGTGCATGGAAAAGGTCAATGCCCACCTTGGTCCAGGGAGACGACACCAGCTCATGGGGCTGCAAGGTCTCCTTTGGCTGTGCAGGCTGGAATCATTGGCATGTCGGGCAGTTGAGAACGGCGTTCGCAATGTTTCATTTCATGTCCTGGTTGATGCCAGGCCAGTACACTGCCTCACGGGCCCGCTGGCGGCACTTCTCCACCCCCAGGTGACCCTCATGGAGCTGCTCAAGGACGAGTTCCCGCATACTGTGCGGAATAATGATCCTGTCCAACTTTAGCAGAATTCCATCTACCACTGCCAAGTCATCTTTGATGTTGTAGAATTGAGGGCATTGGCCCTTGAGCCATCTGACTGTCAGATGGTGCATGACGTGTTGGAGCAGAGGATCGTTGGCTGTTTCACGACGAATCTGGATGAGTCGTTCGGCCGTGGCGGGCAGGGTAGATGCGGCAAACGCCACCTGAGCATCAATTTGGCACACGAAGCCCGACGGGTCGCAGGGCGTGGTGACAGAATGGGAGAGTGCATCAGCGACGGTGAGCTCCTTACCCGGGGTGTAGACCAGTTCAAAGTCGTACCGCCTGAGTTTAAGGAGAATGCGTTGCAGGCGCGGCGTCATGTCATTTAGGTCTTTTTGAATAATGTTGACCAACGGCCTGTGGTCTGTCTAGACTGTGAACTTTGGGAGTCCATAGACATAGTCATGGAATTTGACCACTCCTGTCAGGAGGCCCAGGCACTCTTTTTCGATTTGTGCATAGAGTTGTTCGGTGGGCGTCATTGCCCGCGACGCGTATGCGACAGGAGCCCATCAGGAGGCGTCGTCACATTGAAGGAGCACTGCTCCAATGCCGGACTGACTGGCATCCGTGGAGATCTTTGTCTCCTTGGCAGGATCGAAAAATGCCAACACCGGGGCCTTGGTAAGTTTTGCCCTGAGTTCACGCCAGTCCTGTTCGTGGGCGGGGAGCCATTGGAACTCTGTTGTCTTCTTAACCAGATTTCGGAGAGCAGTGGTGTGGGATGCGAGGTTGTGGATGAACTTCCCCGGGAAGTTGACCATGCCCAGGAAGCGGAGGGCCAAAGGGCCTGTTCCTGTGCTGTAATTTTCTTTGTTCTTTGTTCTTGTTCTTTACCTATTTAATGGCGATTTTATACTGGAACATTTCCTATTTAATGGGGATTTTCCACAAAGAACAAAGAAGAACAAAGAAAATTACAGCACAGGAACAGGCCCTTCGGCCCTCCCAGCCTGCACCGATCCAGATCCTTTATCTAAACCTGTTGCCTATTTTCCAAGGATCTACTTCTCTCTGTTCCCCGCCCGTTCATATATCTGTCCAGATACATCTTAAATGATGCTATCGTGCCCGCCTCTACCACCTCCACTGGTAAAGCATTCCAGGCACCCACCACCCTCTGCGTAAAAAACTTTCCACGCACATCTCCCTTAAACTTTCCCCCTCTCACCTTGAAATCGTGACCCCTTGTAACTGACACCCCCACTTTTGGGAAAAGCTTGTTGCTATCCACCCTGTCCATACTGTCATGTGAGAGTACCTTTAAGAAATGAATATTTAAGCAATGTACCTTTAAGAAATGGAGCAGCTCATGTTACTGAAGTGATGTCAGAGGGTGAGGGGAGCTGAGCTCACTTCTGCTTTTAGTTTCAGTTTTGAGGAAAATAGCTTGGGTGTGTCTGTGTTTGCAGTGAGCTGGATCTGCTGTGATCTCTGCCAGGAAAGACTATCTCTGAATCATTTGGGTGATTTAAACTCATAATAGTAATGTCTTTAACCTGATGTATTTCAGTTTAAAGGTGTTAAGTCTCGTGGATGTTTAAAGGAACTGAAGGATTATTTAGTGTTGTATTATTTTCGGGGTTATCTTTGAAGTAAGGGGTGTTATGTGATCCAATGTTTATTTAAAAGGTTAAGTTGAGTTCATGGAATAAACAGTGTTTTGTGTTCAAAAACCCACGTGTACATAATTGTAATACCACACCTGGAGACCAAGCCGTGTGCTTCAAAAGCAACAATACATTAAAGGGAGAGGCTGGTTGAACTCCATGATACCTTTTGGGGTTCTGAAAACGCTGCTCCCGTAACAATACCTCTCATAATTTTGTGGACCTCAATCAGGTGAAATGAAAAATGAATGAAAATGAAATGAAAATCGCTCATTGTGGGCTTGTAGGCTTCAATTAAATTACTGCCCCTAGCCGCCACATTCCGGCACCTGTTTGGGGAGGCTGGTACGGATATTGAGCCGTGCTGCTGGCCTGCCTTGGTCTGCTTTAAAAGCCAGCAATTTAGCCCAGTGTGCTAAACCCCCCCTCAACCTCCGTCTTTCCAACGAAAACAATCCTAATCTACTCAACCTTTCTTCATAGCTAGCACCCTCCATACCAGGAAACATCCTGGTGAACCTCCTCTGCACCCTCTCCAAAGCATCCACATCCTTCTGGTAATGTGGCGACCAGAACTGCACGCAGTATTCCAAATGTGGCCGAACCAAAGTCCTATACAACTGTAACATGACCTGACTCTTGTACTTAATATCCCATCCGATGAAGGCAAGCATGCTGTATGCCTTCTTGACCATTCTATCGACCTGCGTTGCCACCTTCAGGGTACAATGGACCTGAACTCCCAGTTCTCTCTGTATATCAATTTTCCCCAGGACTCTTCCATTGACCATATAGTCCGCTCTTGAATTAGATCTTCCAAAATGCATCACCTCGCATTTGCCTGGATTGAACTCCATCTGCCATTTCTCTGCCCAACTCTCCAATCTATCTATATTTTGCTGTATTCTCTGACAGTCCTCCTTGCTATCTGCAACTCCACCAATCTTAGTATCATCTGCAAACTTGCTAATCAGACCACCGAGACCTTCGTCCAGATCATTTATGTATATCAGAAACAACAGTGGTCCGAGCACGGATCCCTGTGGAACACCACTAGTCACCCTTCTCCATTTTGAGACATTCCCTTCCACCACTACTCTGTGTCTCCTGTTGCCCAGCCAGTTCTTTATCCATCTAGCTAGTACACCCTGAACCCCATACGACTTCACTTTTTCCATCAACCTGCCATGGGAAACTTTATCAAACGCCTTACTGAAGTCCATGTATATGACATCTACAGCCCTTCCCTCATCAATTAACTTTGTCACTTCCTCAAAGAATTCTATTAGGTTTGTAAGACATGACCTTCCCTGCACAAATCCATGCTGCCTATCACTGATAAGTCTATTTTCTTCCAGATGTGAATATATCCTGTCCCTCAGTATCTTCTCCAACAGTTTGCCTACCACTGACGTCAAGCTCACAGGTCTATAATTCCCTGGATTATCCCTGCTACCCTTCCAGTGGAACATTCCCTATTTATTGGGGTGTTTCCAGTGCAATGAAGCAGGATATTGTGAATTCCACATTCCGGCGCCTGTTCGGGGAGGCTGGTATGGGAAGCAGGATATTGTGAATTCCACATTCCGGCGCCTGTCCGGGGAGGCTGGTACGGGAAGCAGGATATTGTGAATTTGACAGCCAGAAACAGTTAGAGTTGAATGAAATCAAACCCAATCCAAATCAGTCTGGCTGAGTGAGTGAGACACATTCTGCCCTGGTTCCAGAGGGTTAATAAATCAAAGTAGCAGGAACAGGAATTCTACGTGGCACAGATTCATGCATTAAATCATTCGCAAATAAGGAGCTTGTTAACACATCAGGCGGAACACCCCCTCCCCTCCCTCTCGGCAGGTTTCACCCTGGCAGAGATGGCTCACCATTGGCTGCTGGGGGAATTTTCCCGCCCTTCTGGAGTTGGACTATTCTGCTGTCAGGGAATCCAGGTGAACTTCGGCTGGAGAATTCAGCAGTTCATGTCGTTATTTTTGAAGTGTAAAGATTCTTTCAAGAGATGTGGGTGTTGCTGGTTAGGCTAACAGCTCCCTGGAGGAGGTCAGTTACCTTCTTGAACTGCAGTCCATATGGTGTAGGTACACCCACAGTGCTGTTAGGGAAGGTTGTGAGGATGTTTAATCCAGTGAAGGAATACGGGGTAAACATTCCTGTCACGCTTTCCATGGCAATCCTCACAGATGGGACGGACTGGGCCCATTACAGGTCCGTTGACTTTGGGCGTGGATTGTCGGTCTCGGGACAGGTGGGGCTGGAATGTCCCGCCCATATTTCCAAATCAGGATGGTGAGTGACCCAGAGGGGAACCTCCAGATGGGATTCCCAGATGTCTGCTGCCCTTGTGGTAGTGCGGGACTGGAAGGTGCTGCTGAAATTTAATTCAATTTTGTTTCAATTCTTCATTTCAGTGATAATTAAAATAGAAATAATATAAAACTCATCAAACCAACTCACAAACCTGGGGCGAAATTCTCCGACCCCTAGCAGGGACGGAGAATCGCCTGGGGCCGCCGAAAATCCGGCCCCCGCCGTGGCAGAGATTCTCCGCCACCCGGGAAGTGGCGGGGGCAGGAATCTCGCCACTCCGATCGGAGAGGCCCCTGCGGTGATTCTCCGGCCCGGATGGGCCGAAGTCCCGCCGCTGGGAGGCCTCTCCCGCCGCCGAGGTTTAAACCACCTCTGGTGGCGGCGGGATCAGCGGCGCGAGCGGGCCCCCGGGGTCCTGGGGGAGGGCGGGGGGCGAACGGACCCCGGGGGGTGCCCCCACGGTGGCCTGGCCCGCGATCGGGGCCCCCCGCTCAGACTCCGGGCCAGTGCCCTGGGTGCACTATGTTCCTCCGCGGCCGCCACGGCCTCCGCCATGGTGGAAGCGGAAGAGAACCCCACATCGCGCATGCGCGGACCGGCGAAAGCCTTTCGGCCAGCCCTGCTGCCGGGGGCGCCGGTTTTTTGCGCCAGTCTTCTGGTGCCAACCACTCCGGCGCGGGGCTGGCCCCCAAAGGTGGGGAGCATTCCCCACGCCCGGGAGCATTCCCCACCTTTGGGGAGGCCCGACCCCTGAGTTGTTGGCGCTACTCCCCTACGCCGGCACCCTCCGTCACGCCGGGTAGGGGAGAATCCCGCCCCAGAATGAGTTTCTCTGTTTAAAAAAAAAACCTTGAAATAGGAAGGTTATTGATCTCTGCTCCGAATTACATTAACCCTTTCTGAACAGATTGATCCAGTGGGTTCCTAGCCTCCAATCATGGGCGCGATCGAATGGCCACACAGCGGCGGAAAAGCAGCTCGATGCAGCATAGCGTGGCCAAAATAATCCGGGAGAACCCGCTGAGGAGGGTGGTCAGGGTTTGCGTTTGGGATTTAAAAATCTCTTGCTACACTGAGGAGTTTCGGTAAGCGGAGCCCCTCAGTGTACAGTCTTGACCCCACATTCAGCATTGAGGACCCTCACACAACGCAAGTCGCATTTTAAAGGGTGTGTTTCTCGAGGCTGAGAGTGTCAGGAAACATGCAGCTAAATGTGCACGGGATGGGACTTTGTTCCCATTTAATTAAATCCCGCCCAGTATTTGTGGGATCACGTGACAGGGTCATAACCTTCTGACCACAAGTTACCTGCAGGAACCAGTGCCAATGACAGGGTTACGGCAGGGTGAGGATAGGAACCAGTGCCAATGACAGGGTTACGGCAGGGTGAGGATAGGAACCAGTGCCAATGACAGGGTTACGGCAGGGTGAGGATAGGAACCAGTGCCAATGACAGGGTTACGGCAGGGTGAGGATAGGAACCAGTGCCAATGACAGGGTTACGGCAGGGTGAGGATAGGAACCAGTGCCAATGACAGCGTTACGGCAGGGTGAGGATAGGAACCAGTGCCAATGACAGGGTTACGGCAGGGTGAGGATCGGTAAATTTAATGGGTCGTATTACTGTGAGTGGAATATAATTTGATTGGGACAGATTAGCGAGTCATTGGCAAATAGGGTTAAGGAAAATCCCCAGGCTTTTTACACGTACATAAAAAGCAAGAGGGTAGCCAGGGAAAGGGTTGACCCACTGAAGGACAGGGGAGGGAATCTCTGTGTGGAGCCAGAGGAAATGGGCGAGGTACTAAATGAATACTTTGCATCAGTATTCACCAAAGAGAAGGAATTGGTGGATGTTGAGTCTGGAGAAGGGTGTGTAGATAGCCTGGGTCACATTGAGATCCAAAAAGATGAGGTGTTGGGCATCTTGAAAAATATTAAGGTAGATAAGTCCCCAGGGCCTGATGGGATCTACCCCAGAATACTGAAGGAGGCTAGAGAGAAAATTGCTGAGGCCTTGACAAATATCTTTGGATCCTCACTGTCTTCATGTGATGTCCCGGAGGACTGGAGAATAGCCAATGCTGTTCCTTTGTTTAAGAAGGGTAGCAAGGATAATCCAGGGAACTACAGGCCGGTGAGCCTTACGTCAGTGGTAGGGAAATTACTGGAGAGAATTCTTCGAGACAGGATCTACTCCCATTTGGAAGCAAATGGACGTATTAGTGAGAGGCAGCATGGTTTTGTGAAGGGGAGGTCGTCTCTCACTAACTTGATAGTTTTTCGAAGAGGTCACAAAGATGATTGATGCAGGTAGGGGAGTGGATGTTGTCTATATAGACTTCAGTAAGGCCTTTGACAAGGTCCCTCATGGCAGACTGGTACAAAAGGTGAAGTCATACGGGATCAGGGGTGAGCTGGCAAGATGGATACAGAACTGGCTAGGTCATAGAAGGCAGAGAGTAGCAATGGAAGGGTGCTTTTCTGATTGGAGGGCTGTGACTAGTGGTGTTCCGCAGGGATCAGTGCTGGGACCTTTGCTATTCGTAGTATATATAAATGATTTGGAGGAAAATGTAACTGGTCTGATTAGTAAGTTTGCAGACGACACATAGGTTGGTGGAATTGTGGATAGCGATGAGGACTGTCAGACGATACAGCAGGATTTAGATCGTTTGGAGACTTGGGCGGAGAGATGGCAGATGGAGTTTCATCCGGACAAATGTGAGGTAATGCATTTTGGAAGGTCTAATGCAGGTAGGGAATATACAGTGAATGGTAGAACCCTCAAGAGTATTGACAGTCAGAGAGATCTAGGTGTACAGGTCCACAGGTCACTGAAAGGGGCAACACAGGTGGAGAAGGTAGTCAAGAAGGCATACAGAATGCTTGCCTTCATTGGCCGGGGCATTGAGTCTAAGAATTGGCAAGTCATGTTGCAGCTGTATAGAACCTTAGTTAGGCCACACTTGGAGTATAGTGTTCAATTCTGGTCGCCACACTACCAGAAGGATGTGGAGGCTTTAGCGAGGGTGCAGAAGAGATTTACCAGGATGTTGCCTGGTATGGAGGGCATTAGCTATGGGGAGCGGTTGAATAAACTCGGTTTGTTCTCACTGGAACGACGGAGGTTGAGGGGCGACCTGATAGAGGTCTACAACATTATGAGAGGCATAGACAGAGTGGATAGTCAGAGGCTTTTCCCCAGGGTGGAGGGGTCAATTATTAGGGGGCATAGGTTTAAGGTGCGAGGGGCAAGGTTTAGAGATGTATAAGGCAAGTTTTTTTTACACAGAGGGTAGTGGGTGCTTGGAATTCGCTGCCAGAGGAGGGGGTGAAAGCTGGGACGATAGTGACGTTTAAGGGGCATCTTGACAAATACATGAATAGGATGGGAATAGAGGGATACGGACCCAGGAAGTGTAGAAGATTTTAGTTTAGACGGCAGCATAGTCGGCACGGGCTTGGAGGGCCGAAGGGCCTGTTCCTGTGCTGTACTTTTCTTTGTTCTTTGTTTTTTGATTGTACATGTGATATCCCACACGGGGCCTATGGGATGGGAAACCTCGTCGTTCCCGTGCTCCTTGCCAAGTACGAGCTGCCCTGTCAGGGGTGGGGTATCTCAATTACCCAGAGTCCCAATAAGATACTGCTATGGGCCAGGCCTTAGAAACTCCAATGTGTATTCTGAAGCTCACCTGACCTATAACTTTTATGTTGAATTTGGCGAGGACGAGCAACGGAGCCTTCACTTCCTCGGCACTTTAATCAAAACAAGCTTTATTATAAGAATGTAGTTAACATATATTAAACAGTTAGCAAGAAGTTGTTCTCAATTACAAACATGAAAAAACACACAACAGCTACAGTAATATATGTATATAACTCTTAATGAATTCCCCCTTAGCTGTTCCAATTCAATAACAAAATCCAATAAACCAAAACCTCTTTCATGGGCGTGGCCCAGCACACTGTAATCTCACTCGAACGGGACTGGTCCTTTCCCTGAGATCCAGCCTCCAACCAGCAGATTCCAAACTCCTTTCGGAAAGCAACTCTATCTTTACAGTTCCCAAGATGTGGAGATGCTGGCATTGGACTGGGGTGAGCACAGTAAGAAGTCTTACAACACCAGGTTAAAGTCCAACATGTTTGTTTCAAACACTAGCTTTCGGAGCGCAGCTCCTTCCTCAGGTGAATGAGCAGTGCTCCGAAAGCTAGTGTTTGAAACAAACATGTTGGACTTTAACCTGGTGTTGTAAGACTGCCTACTGTAAAGTTCCCAAGGCAGTTTGCCACACCCAATGCGCTTTCAGTTCACTGGAACAGCTTTTATGAAAGCAGGGAAACATTGCTTCTTTCTTCTACAGTCCAAAACCAACAAAATCGAAACCCAGAACACAAAACCCTCTCTCACCTGACAGCCACAGCCCAGCTCCACCCACAAATGACATCACTGAAGCCGTGCTACAAGCTAAAAACCTTTCTTAAAGGGACATTCACATGCCAGGTACTGAACAGAGAGGTGCCCGTCCGAGGGGTCTTTGGCAGCTTTGGATTAGAGAGGATTTGTTGTAACCACAGCGGAGGTCACGGGATAGGAACTATCAGGTTTCCCGTGGAATAATAATAATAATCTTTATTAGTGTTACAAGTCGGCTCACATTAACACTTCAATGAAGTTACTGTGAAGGTAGGATCAGTAAGTTTGCAGATGACACAAATATTAAGTGATATTAGAGAGTGTTGGCCCACAGTCAGGCTGTGTGTCCTGAATTACAGGGAGATACAGACGGGATGGTCAAATGGGCAGAAAAGAGGCAGACGGAATTTAACCCTGAAAAGTGTGAGGTGATCCACTTTGGAAGGAGTAATTTAACAAGGAAGCAGACTGTGAATGGCCTGACACTGGGAAGTTCCGAGGAACAAAGGGACCCTGGCTTGTTTGTCCATAGATCTCTGAAGGCAGAAGGGCAGGTTAATAGAGTGATGAAAAAGGCGTATGGGACACTGGCCTTCATCAATCGGGGTATAGATTACAAAAGCAGGGAGGCCATGTTGGAGTTGGAGACCTTTGGTGAGGCCACAGCTGGAGCACTGGGTGTAATTCTGGTCACCACATTACAGGAAGGATGTGATTGGACAGGAGGGGGTGCCGAGGAGATTCACCAGGATGTTGCTGGGAAGGAGCATTTCAGTTATAAAGAGGTTGGATCGGCTTGGGTTGTTTTCTCTGGAGCAGAGAAGACTGAGGGGTGACCTGATCGAGGTGGACAAGAATGAGGGGCGCGGACAGGGTGGATAGGGAGCAGCTGTTCGCTTTAGTTGAAGGGTCGGTTACAAGGGGGACGCAAGTTCAAAATGAGGGGCGGGAGGTTTAGGGGGGATTTGAGGAAAGACAATTTAACCCAGAGGGTGGTGATGGTCTGGAATGCGCTGCTTGGGAGGGTGGTGGAGGCGGGTTGCCACATGTCCTTTAAAAAGCTGGATGAGTATTTGGCACGTCAGAACATTAAAGGCTCTGGGCCCAGAGCTGGCAAATGGGATTAGGTGGCAGGTCAGGTGTCATTCATGTGTAGGTGCAGACTCGATGGGCCGAAAGGCCTCTTCTACAATGTATTATTCTGTGTGTATGTGAGAGGATTGAACAATATTTGGCAGGTTTGGGTTAGAGAATGGTTCAGTGTTTGGCAGGTTTGGGTTAGAGAATGGTTCAGTATTTGGCAGGGTTGGGTTAGAGAATGGTTCAGTGTTTGGCAGGTTTGGGTTAGAGAATGGTTCAGTGTTTGGCAGGTTTGGGTTAGAGAATGGTTCAGTGGCAGGTTTGGGTTAGAGAATGGTTCAGTGTTTGGCAGGTTTGGGTTAGAGAATGGTTCAGTGTTTGGCAGGTCTGGGTTAGAGAATGATTCAGTATTTGGCAGGTTAGTTTTAGAGAATGGTTCAGTGTTTGGTAGGTTTGGGTTACAGAATGGTTCAGTGGCAGGTTTGGGTTAGAGAATGGTTCAGTGTTTGGCAGGTTTGGGTTAGAGAATGGTTCAGTGGCAGGTTTGGGTTAGAGAATTGTTCAGTGTTTGGCAGGTTTGGGTTAGAGAATGGTTCAGTGTTTGGCAGTTTGGGTTAGAGAATGGTTCAGTGTTTGGCAGGTTTGGGTTAGAGAATGGTTCAGTGTTTGGCAGGTTTGGGTTAGAGAATTGTTCAGTGTTTGGTAGGTTTGGGTTAGAGAATGGTTCAGTGGCAGGTTTGGGTTAGAGAATGGTTCAGTGGCAGGTTTGGGTTAGAGAATGGTTCAGTGTTTGGCAGGATTGGGTTAGAGAATGGTTCAGTGTTTGGCAGGTTTGGGTTAGAGAATGGTTCAGTGTTTGGCAGGTTTGGGTTAGAGAATGGTTCAGTGGCAGGTTTGGGTTAGAGAATGGTTCAGTGTTTGGCAGGTTTGGGTTAGAGAATGGTTCAGTGTTTGGCAGGTTTGGGTTAGAGAATGGTTCAGTGGCAGGTTTGGGTTAGAGAATGGTTCAGTGTTTGGCAGGTTTGGGTTAGAGAATGGTTCAGTGTTTTGCAGGTTTGGGTTAGAGAATGGTTCAGTGTTTGGCAGGTTTGGGTTAGAGAATGGTTCAGTGGCAGGTTTGGGTTAGAGAATGGTTCAGTGTTTGGCAGGTTTGGGTTAGAGAATGGTTCAGTGTTTGGCAGGTTTGGGTTAGAGAATGGTTCAGTGTTTGGCAGGTTTGGGTTAGAGAATGGTTCAATGTTTGGCAGGTTTGGGTTAGAGAATGGTTCAGTGTTTGGCAGGTTTGGGTTAGAGAATGGTTCAGTGGCAGGTTTGGGTTAGAGAATGGTTCAGTGTTTGGCAGGTTTGGGTTAGAGAATGGTTCAGTGTTTGGCAGGTTTGGGTTAGAGAATGGTTCAGTATTTGGCAGGTTAGTTTTAAAGAATGGTTCAGTGCTTTGCAGGTTTGGGTTAGAGAATGGTTCAGTGGCAGGTTTGGGTTAGAGAATGGTTCAGTGGCAGGTTTGGGTTAGAGAATGGTTCAGTGTTTTGCAGGTTTGGGTTAGAGAATGGTTCAGTGGCAGGTTTGTGTTAGAGAATGGTTCAGTGTTTTGCAGGTTTGGGTTAGAGAATGGTTCAGTGGCAGGTTTGGGTTAGAGAATGGTTCAGTGGCAGGTTTGGGTTAGAGAATGGTTCAGTGTTTTGCAGGTTTGGGTTAGAGAATGGTTCAGTGGCAGGTTTGAGTTAGAGAATGGTTCAGTGTTTGGTAGGTTTGGGTTAGAGAATGGTTCAGTGTTTGGCAGGTTTGGGTTAGAGAATGGTTCAGTATTTGGCAGGTTAGTTTTAGAGAATGGTTCAGTGTTTGGCAGGTTTGGGTTAGAGAATGGTTCAGTGTTTGGCAGGTTTGGGTTAGAGAATGGTTCAGTGTTTGGCAGGTTTGGGTTAGAGAATGGTTCAGTGGCAGGTTTGGGTTAGAGAATGGTTCAATGTTTGGCAGGATTGGGTTAGAGAATGGTTCAGTGTTTGGCAGGTTTGGGTTAGAGAATGGTTCAGTGGTAGGTTTGGGTTAGAGAATGGTTCAGTGGCAGGTTTGGGTTAGAGAATGGTTCAGTGTTTGGCAGGTTTGGGTTAGAGAATGGTTCAGTGGCAGGTTTGGGTTAGAGAATGGTTCAGTGTTTGGCAGGTTTGTGTTAGAGAATGGTTCAGTGTTTGGCAGGTTTGGGTTAGAGAATGGTTCAGTGTTTGGCAGGTTTGGGTTAGAGAATGGTTCAGTGGCAGGTTTGGGTTAGAGAATGGTTCAGTGTTTGGCAGGTTTGGGTTAGAGAATGGTTCAGTGGCAGGTTTGGGTTAGAGAATGGTTCAGTGTTTCGCAGGTTTGGGTTAGAGAATGGTTCAGTGGCAGGTCTGGGTTAGAGAATGGTTCAGTGGCAGGTTTGGGTTAGAGAATGGTTCAGTGTTTGGCAGGTTTGGGTTAGAGAATGGTTCAGTATTTGGCAGGTTAGTTTTAGAGAATGGTTCAGTGTTTGGCAGGTTTGGGTTAGAGAATGGTTCAGTGTTTGGCAGGTTTGGGTTAGAGAATGGTTCAGTGGCAGGTTTGGGTTAGAGAATGGTTCAGTGGCAGGTTTGGGTTAGAGAATGGTTCAGTGTTTGGTAGGTTTGGGTTAGAGAATGGTTCGGTGTTTGGCAGGTTTGGGTTAGAGAATGGTTCAGTGTTTGGCAGGTTTGGGTTAGAGAATGGTTCAGTGTTTGGCAGGTTTGGGTTAGAGAATGGTTCAGTGTTTGGCAGGTTTGGGTTAGAGAATGGTTCAGTGGCAGGTTTGGGTTAGAGAATGGTTCAGTGGCAGGTTTGGGTTAGATAATGGTTCAGTGGCAGGTTTGGGTTAGAGAATGGTTCAGTGTTTGGCAGGTTTGGGTTAGAGAATGGTTCAGTGGCAGGTCTGGGTTAGAGAATGGTTCAGTATTTGGCAGGTTTGGGTTAGAGAATGGTTCAGTGGCAGGTTTGGGTTAGAGAATGGTTCAGTATTTGGCAGGTTTGGGTTAGAGAATGGTTCAGTGGCAGGTTTGGGTTAGAGAATGGTTCAGTGGCAGGTTTGTGTTAGAGAATGGTTCAGTGGCAGGTTTGGGTTAGAGAATGGTTCAGTGGCAGGTTTGGGTTAGAGAATGGTTCAGTGGCAGGTTTGGGTTAGAGAATGGTTCAGTGGCAGGTTTGGGTTAGAGAATGGTTCAGTGGCAGGTTTGGGTTAGAGAATGGTTCAGTGGCAGGTTTGGGTTAGAGAATGGTTCAGTGTTTGGCAGGTTTGGGTTAGAGAATGGTTCAGTGTTTGGCAGGTTTGGGTTAGAGAATGGTTCAGTGTTTGGTAGGTTTGGGTTAGAGAATGGTTCAGTGGCAGGTTTGGGTTAGAGAATGGTTCAGTGTTTTGCAGGTTTGGGTTAGAGAATGGTTCAGTGTTTGGTAGGTTTGGGTTAGAGAATTGTTCAGTGTTTTGCAGGTTTGGGTTAGAGAATGGTTCAGTGGCAGGTTTGGGTTAGAGAATGGTTCAGTGTTTTGCAGGTTTGGGTTAGAGAATGGTTCAGTGTTTGGTAGGTTTGGGTTAGAGAATGGTTCAGTGTTTGGTAGGTTTGGGTTAGAGAATGGTTCAGTGTTTGGCAGGTTTGGGTTAGAGAATGGTTCAGTGTTTGGCAGGATTGGGTTAGAGAATGGTTCAGTGGCAGGTTTGGGTTAGAGAATGGTTCAGTGGCAGGTTTGGGTTAGAGAATTGTTCAGTGTTTTGCAGGTTTGGGTTAGAGAATGGTTCAGTGGCAGGTTTGGGTTAGAGAATGGTTCAGTGTTTTGCAGGTTTGGGTTAGAGAATGGTTCAGTGTTTGGCAGGTTTGGGTTAGAGAATGGTTCAGTGTTTGGCAGGTTTGGGTTAGAGAATGGTTCAGTGGCAGGTTTGGGTTAGAGAATGGTTCAGTGGCAGGTTTGGGTTAGAGAATGGTTCAGTGGCAGGTTTGGGTTAGAGAATGGTTCAGTGGCAGGTTTGGGTTAGAGAATGGTTCAGTGTTTGGCAGGTCTGGGTTAGAGAATGGTTCAGTGTTTGGCAGGTTTGGGTTAGATAATGGTTCAGTGTTTGGCAGGTTTGGGTTAGAGAATGGTTCAGTGTTTGGCAGGTTTGGGTTAGAGAATGGTTCAGTGGCAGGTTTGAGTTAGAGAATGGTTCAGTGGTAGGTTTGGGTTAGAGAATGGTTCAGTGTTTGGCAGGTTTGGGTTAGAGAATGGTTCAGTGTTTTGCAGGTTTGGGTTAGAGAATGGTTCAGTATTTGGCAGGTTTGTGTTAGAGAATGGTTCAGTGGCAGGTTTGGGTTAGAGAATGGTTCAGTATTTGGCAGGTTTGGGTTAGAGAATGGTTCAGTGGCAGGTTTGGGTTAGAGAATGGTTCAGTGTTTGGCAGGATTGGGTTAGAGAATGGTTCAGTGGCAGGTTTGGGTTAGAGAATGGTTCAGTGTTTGGCAGGATTGGGTTAGAGAATGGTTCAGTGGCAGGTTTGGGTTAGAGAATGGTTCAGTGTTTGGCAGGATTGGGTTAGAGAATGGTTCAGTGTTTGGCAGGTTTGGGTTAGAGAATGGTTCAGTGTTTGGCAGGTTTGGGTTAGAGAATGGTTCAGTGTTTTGCAGGTTTGGGTTAGAGAATGGTTCAGTGTTTGGTAGGTTTGGGTTAGAGAATGGTTCAGTGTTTGGCAGGTTTGGGTTAGAGAATGGTTCAGTGTTTGGCAGGTTTGGGTTAGAGAATGGTTCAGTGTTTGGTAGGTTTGGGTTAGAGAATGGTTCAGTGTTTGGCAGGTTTGGGTTAGAGAATGGTTCAGTGGCAGGTTTGGGTTAGAGAATGGTTCAGTGTTTGGTAGGTTTGGGTTAGAGAATGGTTCAGTGTTTGGTAGGTTTGGGTTAGAGAATGGTTCAGTGTTTTGCAGGTTTGGGTTAGAGAATGGTTCAGTGTTTGGTAGGTTTGGGTTAGAGAATGGTTCAGTGTTTGGTAGGTTTGGGTTAGAGAATGGTTCAGTGTTTTGCAGGTTTGGGTTAGAGAATGGTTCAGTGTTTGGTAGGTTTGGGTTAGAGAATGGTTCAGTGGCAGGTTTGGGTTAGAGAATGGTTCAGTGTTTGGCAGGTTTGGGTTAGAGAATGGTTCAGTGGCAGGTTTGGGTTAGAGAATGGTTCAGTGTTTTGCAGGTTTGGGTTAGAGAATGGTTCAGTGTTTGGCAGGTTTGGGTTAGAGAATGGTTCAGTGTTTGGCAGGTTTGGGTTAGAGAATGGTTCAGTGGCCGGTTTGGGTTAGAGAATGGTTCAGTGGTAGGTTTGGGTTAGAGAATGGTTCAGTGTTTGGCAGGTTTGGGTTAGAGAATGGTTCAGTGTTTGGCAGGTTTGGGTTAGAGAATGGTTCAGTGTTTGGCAGGTTTGGGTTAGAGAATGGTTCAGTGGCAGGTTTGGGTTAGAGAATGGTTCAGTATTTGGCAGGTTTGGGTTAGAGAATGGTTCAGTGTTTGGCAGGTTTGGTTTAGAGAATGGTTCAGTGTTTGGCAGGTTTGGGTTAGAGAATGGTTCAGTGTTTGGCAGGATTGGGTTAGAGAATGGTTCAGTGGCAGGTTTGGGTTAGAGAATGGTTCAGTGTTTGGCAGGTTTGGGTTAGAGAATGGTTCAGTATTTGGCAGGTTAGTTTTAGAGAATGGTTCAGTGTTTGGCAGGTTTGGGTTAGAGAATGGTTCAGTGTTTGGCAGGTTTGGGTTAGAGAATGGTTCAGTGTTTGGCAGGTTTGGGTTAGAGAATGGTTCAGTGTTTGGCAGGTTTGGGTTAGAGAATGGTTCAGTGTTTGGCAGGTTTGGGTTAGAGAATGGTTCAATGTTTGGCAGGTTTGGGTTAGAGAATGGTTCAGTGGCAGGTTTGGGTTAGAGAATGGTTCAGTGTTTGGCAGGTTTGGGTTAGAGAATGGTTCAGTATTTGGCAGGTTAGTTTTAGAGAATGGTTCAGTGTTTGGTAGGTTTGGGTTAGAGAATGGTTCAGTGTTTAGCAGGTTTGGGTTAGAGAATGGTTCAGTATTTGGCAGGTTAGTTTTAGAGAATGGTTCAGTGTTTGGTAGGTTTGGGTTAGAGAATGGTTCAGTATTTGGCAGGTTAGTTTTAGAGAATGGTTCAGTGTTTGGTAGGTTTGGGTTAGAGAATGGTTCAGTGTTTAGCAGGTTTGGGTTAGAGAATGGTTCAGTGGCAGGTTTGGGTTAGAGAATGGTTCAGTGGCAGGTTTGGGTTAGAGAATGGTTCAGTGTTTGGCAGGTTTGGGTTAGAGAATGGTTCAGTGTTTGGTAGGTTTGGGTTAGAGAATGGTTCAGTGTTTGGCAGGTTTGGGTTAGAGAATGGTTCAGTGTTTGGCAGGTTTGGGTTAGAGAATGGTTCAGTGGCAGGTTTGGGTTAGAGAATGGTTCAGTGTTTGGCAGGTTTGGGTTAGAGAATGGTTCAGTGTTTGGTAGGTTTGGGTTAGAGAATGGTTCAGTGTTTGGCAGGTTTGGGTTAGATAATGGTTCAGTGGCAGGTTTGGGTTAGAGAATGGTTCAGTGTTTGGCAGGTTTGGGTTAGAGAATGGTTCAGTGGCAGGTTTGGGTTAGAGAATGGTTCAGTATTTGGCAGGTTTGGGTTAGAGAATGGTTCAGTGTTTGGCAGGTTTGGGTTAGAGAATGGTTCAGTGTTTGGCAGGTTTGGGTTAGAGAATGGTTCAGTGGCAGGTTTGGGTTAGAGAATGGTTCAGTGGCAGGTTTGGGTTAGAGAATGGTTCAGTGGCAGGTTTGGGTTAGAGAATGGTTCAGTGGCAGGTTTGGGTTAGAGAATTGTTCAGTGTTTTGCAGGTTTGGGTTAGAGAATGGTTCAGTGGCAGGTTTGGGTTAGAGAATGGTTCAGTGGCAGGTTTGGGTTAGAGAATGGTTCAGTGGCAGGTTTGGGTTAGAGAATGGTTCAGTGTTTGGCAGGTTTGGGTTAGAGAATGGTTCAGTGTTTGGCAGGATTGGGTTAGAGAATGGTTCAGTGTTTGGCAGGATTGGGTTAGAGAATGGTTCAGTGTTGGCATGTTGGGTTAGAGAATGGTTCAGTGTTTGGCAGGTTTGGGGTTAGAGAATGGTTCAGGTGGCAGGTTGGGTTAGAGAATGGTTCAGTGGCATGTTTGGGGTTAGAGAATGGTTCAGTGTTGGCAGGTTTGGGTTAGAGAATGGTTGCAGTATTTGGCAGGTTTGGGTTAGAGAATGGTTCAGTGTTTGGCAGGTTTGGGTTAGAGAATGGTTCAGTGTTTGGCAGGTTTGGGTTAGAGAATGGTTCAGTGGTTTGGCAGGTTGGGGTTAGAGAATGGTTCAGTTGGCAGGTTTGGGTTAGAGATGGTTCAGTAGTTGGCAGGTTTGGGTTAGAGAATGGTTCAGTGTTGGCAGGTTTGGTTAGAGAATGGTCAGTGTTTGGCAGGTTGGGTTAGAGAATGGTTCAGTGTTTGGCAGTTTGGGTTAGAGAATGGTGTGCAGTATTGGCAGGTTTGGGTTAGAGAATGGTTCAGTGTTTGGCAGGTTGGGTTAGAGAATGGTTCAGTGTTGGCAGGTTGGGTTAGAGAAGGTTCAGTTTTGGCAGGTCTTGGGTTAGAATGGTTCATGGGCATGTTTGGGTTAGAGAATGGTTCAGTGTTGGCAGGTTTGGGTTAGAGA
>NC_052146.1:1114822-1137812 GCF_902713615.1 Scyliorhinus canicula
AGTGTATATCTCCCCCCCCCCCCCCCCCCCCCCCCGACGCGTTACAGGTACTTTAATGATCCCGATGAGCAGTTTAACAGTCGGTCTGAAGGGAAGCTGGTGCTGTTAATGTCAGTTGAGTATTTAATGGAATATTGTTTCTCCTCGCAGTGGGAATTATATTCAGCATTTTGACCATTGTGCTTTAACACTGTAGAACGGGTGACAGGCTCCTGGATGCAAAGACGATTTCCCAGCAGCAAGGTCAGAGCTCCAGTCTCTCAGGATCTGGATGATCCAGTAAGCAGTCTCCTTATTGCTGCTGCTGAATGCTGAGTCTGTGGGATGGTTTCAATCTGTGTAACATTATTATTGATTTGATCATTGAATCTGAGCATCACTGGCTTGGCCAGCAGTTGTTGCCCATCCCTAATTGCTCCCGAGGAGGTTCTGTGCCACCATCGTGAACCGGTGTAGGTCCACCCACCGTGCTGTTAGGGAGGGAGTTCCAGGATTTTGCCCCAGCGACAGTGAAAGCACGGCGATATATTTCCAAGTCAGGATGAAATGAAAATGAAAATCGCTTATTGTCACAAGTAGGCTTCAAATGAAGTTACTGTCAAAAGCCCCTAGTCGCCACATACCGGCGCCTGTTCGGGGAGGCTGGTACGGGAATTGAACCGTGCTGCTGGCCTGCTTTGGTCTGCTTTCAAAGCCAGTGATTTAGCCCTGTGCTAAACCAGCCCCAGATTGTGAGTAGCTTGAAGGGGAACCTCCAGGTGATGGTGTTCCCAGGTAGTAGTAGCGCCCAGGGGTTTGAAAGGTGCTGTCTGAGGAGCCTTGGTGAGTTCCTGCAGTGCATCTTGTAGACAGAACACAGCTGCTACTGAATGTTGTTGGTGGAGGGAGTGAACGTTTGTGGAAGGGGTTCCAGTCAAACAGGGCTGCTTTATCCTGGATGGTGCCGAGCTTCTTGAGTGTTTTTAAAAAATATTTTTATTGAAAACTGTTTCATTTGGACAAAATGGTACAATAACATCATATAAAACAGATGCTTCAAGTAGCAATGTGAAAAGAACACAATCAACAATCAAGAACACATCATAGAATCAAATTTACAGTGCAGAAGGAGGCCATTTGGCCATCGAGTCTGCACCGGCCTTTGGAAAGAGCACCCTACATAAGTCCACTTCTCCACCCTACTCCCAGTAACCCCAGCTAACCTTTTTGGACACTAACGGGCAATTGATCATGGCTAATCCACCCAACCTGCACATCTTTGGAGTGTGGGAGGAAACTGGAGTTCTCGGAGGAAACCCACGCAGACACAGGGAGAATGTGCAGATTCCACACAGACAGACACCCGCGGCTGGAATTGAATGATTCACCTGAGGAAGGAGCAGTGTTCCGAAAGCTGAAACAAACATATTGGACTTCAACCTGGTGTTGTTAGACTGCTTACTGTCCTCGGGATGATTTTAGTGGGGGATTCGGTGATAGTAAATGCTGCAGAATGTCACGGGGAGATGGTTGGATTTTCTCTTGTTGGAAATGGTTATTGCCTGGCACTTGTGTGGCCACTTACCAGCCCAAGCCTGGATATTGTCCAGGTCTTGCTGCATTTGGACAGGGACTGCTTCATTATCTGAGGAGTTGTGGTTGATGCTGAACATTGTGCAGTCTTCAGTGAACATCCCCCCACTTCTGACCTCATGATGGAAGGAAGGCCTTTGATGAAGCAGCTCTTTGATGCCACACTCTGACACCCTGGCGTGGCCCTCCACCAATCATTTAGATGGCTAAAGGTGAGCTCATCAAAAGCTCGACTGCCTTTATACTAACTCTCACTTTGTTCTATTTACCTATCATCTCCTGTGCCTCCTGCTTCAGCCCATTTTACCGAATTATACCCAACCCCTTGTTACAGCATCCAGAATCTAAAGTAGTTTTTGCCTGCATTCTAATCTAGGTATCAATTGCAGATAGTGACAGAAACCCTAGAATCCCTACAGTGGAGAAGGAGGCCATTTGGCCCATCGAGTCTGCACCGACCCTCAGAAAGAGCACCCCACCAAGGCCCACTTCTCCGTGACCCCACCTAACTGCACATCTCTTAATATTAATCACATACGTGGTGATGAGCTGCCTAGTTTCTGGCACAGATTTGTTTTAAGTCGGAATCCGGTCCATCATAATTTTCTCTGTAATTGAAGCTCATCCCCTGTGTTTGTCTCCCATTCTCAGTCTGCAGCTTCACATCCATGTCCCTCTTGTCGGGCACCCAATATACTTGTCCTTGTTTTCAAAAGACTTCCCCCATCCAACTTGAGCAAATCTTCTCCATCTCAAACCCTTCATTCCACTCGCTCTGGATTTGCTCCTGCCTTCCCAACATAATCAAACTCTCTTTGATAGCCACCTTTGTTCAAAACCAGAATATCTTTCCTTTTGTGCTGATAAACCTGTGCCTTCCCATTTAAATATCTTCATTTCCTGCTTGGTATTTATAACCTCTTCTCTTGCCTGTACATATTATTGCCTTCACAAAATCCTCCATTCCAATAGCTGTGTCCTCTCCCAGCCCGGCCATGCCCAGCATCGATGCGTTAATCACTCTGCTGAGCAGAACATGTCATTTGACTGACACCAGACTCCCAAATCAACTGTCTGTTCGCAACACGGTCGTGGCAGGAGACTCAGTTTTGCAATGCAATACTGCCTCGCTGCAGTTATGGTTAACCCCAGTGTTGCAATGCAATACTGCCTCGCTGCAGTTATGGTTAATCCCAGTGTTGTAATGCAATACTGCCTCGCTGCAGTTATGGTTAATCCCAGTGTTGCAATGCAATACTGCCTCGCTGCAGTTATGGTTATCCCAGTGTTGTAATGCAATGCTGTCTCGCTGCAGTTAGGGTTAATCCCAGTGTTGCAATGCAATACTGCCTCGCTGCAGTTATGGTTATCCCAGTGTTGTAATGCAATACTGCCTCGCTGCAGTTATGGTTATCCCAGTGTTGTAATGCAATGCTGTCTCGCTGCAGTTAGGGTTAATCCCAGTGTTGTAATGCAATGCTGTCTCGCTGCAGTTATGGTTAATCCCAGTGTTGCAATGCAATACTGCCTCGCTGCAGTTATGGTTAATCCCAGTGTTGCAATGCAATACTGCCTCGCTGCAGTTATGGTTATCCCAGTGTTGTAATGCAATGCTGTCTCGCTGCAGTTAGGGTTAATCCCAGTGTTGCAATGCAATACTGCCTCGCTGCAGTTATGGTTATCCCAGTGTTGTAATGCAATACTGCCTCGCTGCAGTTATGGTTATCCCAGTGTTGTAATGCAATGCTGTCTCGCTGCAGTTAGGGTTAATCCCAGTGTTGTAATGCAATGCTGTCTCGCTGCAGTTAGGGTTAATCCCAGTGTTGCAATGCAATACTGCCTCGCTGCAGTTATGGTTATCCCAGTGTTGTAATGCAATACTGCCTCGCTGCAGTTATGGTTATCCCAGTGTTGTAATGCAATGCTGTCTCGCTGCAGTTAGGGTTAATCCCAGTGTTGTAATGCAATGCTGTCTCGCTGCAGTTATGGTTAATCCCAGTGTTGCAATGCAATACTGCCTCGCTGCAGTTATGGTTATCCCAGTGCTGTAATGCAATACTGTCTCACTGTAATTATGGTTCATCCCAGTGTTGTAATGCATGCTCTCTCGCTGCAGTTAGGGATTAATCCCAGTGTTGTAATGCAATACTGTCTCGCTGCAGTTAGGGATTAATCCCAGTGTTGTAATGCAATACTGTCTCGCTGCAGTTAGGGATTAATCCCAGTGTTGTAATGCAATGCTGTCTCGCTGCAGTTATGGTTATCCCAGTGTTGCAATGCAATACTGTCTCGCTGCAGTTAGGGTTAATCCCAGTGTTTTAATGCAATACTGCCTCATTGCAGTTAGTGTGAATTCCAGAGTTCTAATGCAATACTGCCATGCTGTGGTTAAGGTTAACCCAGTGTCCTAATGCAATACTGCCTTGCAACAGTCCGTGTTAATCCCAGTGCTGTAATGCAATGCTGTCTTGCTGCAATTAGGGTTGATCCCAGTGTTGTAATGCAATGCTGTCTTGCTGCAATTAGGGATTAATCCCAGTGTTGTAATGCAATGCTGTCTCGCTGCAGTTAGGGATTAATCCCAGTGTTGTAATGCAATACTGTCTCGCTGCAGTTAGGGTTAATCCCAGTGCTATAATGCAATGCTGTCTTGCTGCAATTAGGGTTGATCCCAGTGTTGTAATGCAATACTGTCTCGCTGCAGTTAGGGATTAATCCCAGTGTTGTAATGCAATGCTGTCTCGCTGCAGTTAGGGTTAATCCCAGTGTTGTAATGCAATGCTGTCTCGCTGCAGTTAGGGTTAATCCCAGTGTTGTAATGCAATGCTCTCTCGCTGCAGTTAGGGATTAATCCCAGTGTTGTAATGCAATACTGTCTCGCTGCAGTAAGGGATTAATCCCAGTGTTGTAATGCAATGCTCTCTCGCTGCAGTTAGGGTTAATCCCAGTGTTGTAATGCAATGCTGTCTCGCTGCAGTTAGGGTTAATCCCAGTGTTGCAATGCAATGGTGTCTCGCTGCAATTAGGGTTAATCCCAGTGTTGTAATGCAATGCTGTCTCGCTGCAGTTAGGGTTAACCCCAGTGTTGTAATGCAATACTGCCTCGCTGCAGTTAGGGTTAACCCCAGTGTTGTAATGCAATACTGTCTCGCTGCAGTTAGGGTTAACCCCAGTGTTGTAATGCAATGGTGTCTCGCTGCAGTTAGGGTTAACCTAACTGCAGCGAGATGGGGAAGGAAACTGCAGGGGATGGGTACAATCGAAATGTGGAGCTTTTTCAAGGAACAGCTACTGCGTGTCCTTGATAAGTATGTACCTGTCAGGCAGGGAGGAAGTTGTCGAGCAAGGGAGCCGTGGTTTACTAAGGAAGTTGAAGCACTTGTCAAGAGGAAGAAGAAGGCTTATGTTAGGATGAGACATGAAGGCTCAGTTAGGGCACTTGAGAGTTACAAGTTAGCCAGGAAGGACCTAAAGGGAGAGTTAAGAAGAGCGAGGAGAGGACACGAAAAGTCGTTGGCGGATAGGATCAAGGAAAACCCTAAGGCTTTCTATAGGTATATCAGGAACAAAAGAATGACTCGAGTAAGATTAGGGCCAATCAAGGATAGTAGTGGAAAGTTGTGTGTGGAATCAGAGGAGATAGGGGAAGCATTAAATGGATATTTTTCGGCAGTGTTTACACTGGAGAAAGACAATGTTGTCGAGGAGAACACTCAGGTTCAGTCGACCAGGCTAGATGGAATTGAGGTTCAAAAGGAGGAGGTGTTAGCAATTTTAGAAAATGTCAAATAGATAAGTCCCCTGGGCTAGATGGGATTTATCCTAGGATTCTCTGGGAAGCCAGGGAGGAGATTGCAGAGCCTTTGTCCTTGATCTTTATGTCGTCTTTGTCGACAGGAATAGTGCCGGAAGACTGGAGGATAGCAAATGTTGTCCCCTTGTTCAAGAAGGGGAGTAGAGACAACCCTGGTAATTATAGACCTGTGAGCCTTACTTCGGTTGTGGGTAAACTGTTGGAAAAGGTTATAAGAGATAGGGTTTATAATCATCTTGAAAAGAACAAGTTGATTAGCGATACTCAACACGGTTTTGTGAAGGGTAGGTCATGTCTCACAAACCTTATTGAGTTTTTTGAGAAGGTGACCAAACAGGTGGATCAGGGTAAAGCTGTTGATGTGGTGTATATGGATTTCAGTAAGGCGTTTGATAAGGTTCCCCACGGTAGCCTATTGCAGAAAATAAGGAAGTATGGAATTGAAGGTGATTTAGCGGTTTGGATCAGTAATTGGCTAGCTGAAAGAAGACAGAGGGTGGTGGTTGATGGCAAATGTTCATCCTGGAGTTCAGTTACAAGTGGTGTACTGCAAGGATCTGTTTTGGGGCCACTGCTGTTTGTCATTTTTATAAATGACCTGGAAGAGGGTGTAGAAGGATGGGTTAGTAAATTTGCAGATGACACGAAGGTCGGTGGAGTTGTGGATAGTGCTGAAGGATGTTATAGGATACAGAGGGACATAGATAAGCTGCAGAGCTGGGCTGAGAGGTGGCAGATGGAGTTTAATGCGGAAAAGTGTGAGGTGGTTCACTTTGGAAGGAGTAACAGGAATGCAGAGTACTGGGCTAATGGCAAGATTCTTGGTAGTGTAGATGAACAGAGAGATCTCGGCATCCAGGTACATAAATCCCTGAAAGTTGCCACCCAGGTTAATAGGGCTGTTAAGAAGGCATATGGTGTGCTAGCCTTTATAAGCAGGGGGATTGAGTTTCGGAACCACAAGGTCATGCTGCAGCTGTACATAACTCTGGTGCGGCCACACCTGGAGTACTGCGTGCAGTTCTGGTCACCACATTATAGGAAGGATGTGGAAGCTTTGGAAAGGGTTCAGAGGAGATTTACTAGGATGTTGCCTGGTATGGAGGGAAGGTCTTACGAGGAAAGGCTCAGGGAATTGAGGTTGTTTTCATTAGAGAGGAGAAGGCTGAGAGGTGACTTAATAGAGACATATAAGATAGTCAGAGGGTTAGATAGGGTGGACAGTGAGAGTCTTTTTCCTCGGATGGTGATGACCAACACGAGGGGACATAGCTTTAAATTGAGGGGTGAGAGATATAGGACAGATGTCAGAGGCAGTTTCTTTACTCAGAGAGTAGTCGGGGTGTGGAACGCCCTGCCTGCAATAGTAGTAGACTCGCCAACTTTAAGGGCATTTAAGTGGTCACTGGATAGACATATGGATGAAAATGGAATAGTGTAGGTCAGATAGGCTTCAGATGGTTTCACAGGTCGGCGCAACATCGAGGGCCGAAGGGCCCGTACTGCGCTGTAGTGTTCTATGTTCTAACCCCAGTGTTGTAACTCTAAACTGGCTGGCTGTGGTTAGTGTTAATCCCAGTGTTGCAATATGATCGTGATTGATCTGCTCTTGGCTTCAACTTCACTTTCCTATCTATTCTTCATAATCCTTCAACCCATTACGAATTAACAAATTGTCGTTCTGTTCCTTAAATTTACTCAATGTTCCGGCATCCACCGCATTCTGGGTTCGTGAATTTCACAGATTCACGACCCTTTGAGACAAGTAATTTCTCCTCATCGCTGTTTTAAATTTGCTACCACTTATCCAAAGAACAAAGAAAACTACAGCACAGGAACAGGCCCTTCGGCCCTCCCAGCCTGCGCCGATCCAGATCCTTTATCTAAACCTATCGCCTATTTTCTAAGCATCTACTTCCCTCTGTTCCCCGCCCGGTCATATACCTGTCTAGATGCATCTTAAATGATGCTATCGTGCCCGCCTCTACCACCTCCGCTGGCAAAGCGTTCCAGGCACCCACCACCCATCTCTACGTAAACAACTTTCCACGCACATCTCCCTTAAACTTTCCCCCTCTCACCTTGAAATCGTGACCCCTTGTAATTGACGCCCCCAATCTTGGAAAAAGCTTGTTGCTATCCACCCTGTCCATACCTCTCATAATTTTGTAGACCTCAATCAGGTCCCCCCCCTCAACCTCCGTCTTTCCAACGAAAACAACCCTGATCTACTCAACATTTGTTCAGAGCTAGCACCCTCCATACCAGGCAACATCCTGGTGAACCTCCTCTGCACCCTCTCTAAAGCATCCACATCCTTCTGGTAATGTGGCGACCAGAACTGCACGCAGTATTCCAAATGTGGCCTAACCAAAGTCCTATACAACTGTAACATGACCTGACGACTCTTGTACTCAGTACCCTGTCCGATGAAGGCAAGCATGCTGTATGCCTTCTTGACCACTCTACGACCTGCGTTGTCACCTTCAGGGTACAATTGACCTGAACTCCCAGATCTCTCTGTACATCAATTTTCCCCAGGACTCTTCCATTGACCGTATAGTCCGCTCTTGAATTAGATCTTCCAAAATGCATCACCTCGCATTTGCCTGGATTGAACTCCATCTGCCATTTCTCTGCCCAACTCTCCAATCTATCTATATTTTGCTGTATTCTCTGACAGTCCCCCTCGCTATCTGCAATTCTACCAATCTTAGTATCACCTGCAAATTTGCTAATCAGACCACCTATACCTTCGTCCAGATCATTTATATATATCACGAACAACAGTGGTCCGAGCACGGATCCCTGTGGAACACCACTAGTTACCATTCTCCATTTTGAAAAATGAAATGAAAATCGCTTATTGTCACGAGTAGGCTTCAATTAAGTTACTGTGAAAAGCCCCTAGTCGCTACATTCCGGCGCCTGTCCGGGGAGGCTGGTACGGGAATCGAACCGTGCTGCTGGCCTGCTTGGTCTGCTTTAAAAGCCAGCGATTTAGCTCAGTGAGCTAAATTTTGAGACACTCCCTTCCACCACTGCTCTCTGTCTCCTGTTGCCCAGCCAGTTCTTTATCCATCTAGCTAGTACACCCTGAGCCCCATGCGACTTCACTTTTTCCATCAACCTACCATGGAAAACTTTATCAACTTTATTGGCGGGGGCAGCACGGTAGCATTCACAGCTCCAGGGTCCCAGGTTCGATTCCGGCTTGGGTCACTGTCTGTGCGGAGTCTGCACATCCTCCCCATGTGTGCGTGGGTTTCCTCCCACAGTCCAAAGATGTGCATGTTATGTGGATTGGCCATGATAAATTGCCCTTAGTGTTGGGTGGGGTGTGGGGTTACTGAGTTATGGGGGTAGGGTGGAGGTATTAATCTTGAGTAGGGTGCTCTTTCCAGGAGCCGGTGCAGACTCGATGGGCCGAATGGCCTCCTCCTGCACTAAATTCTATAAACGCCTTACTGAAGTCCATGTATATGACATCTACAGCCCTTCCCTCATCAATTAACTTTGTCACTTCCTCAAATAATTCTGTTAGGTTTGTAAGACATGACCTTCCCTGCACAAAACCATGCTGCCTATCACTAATAAGTCTATTTCCTGCCAAATGTGAATAGATCCTATCCCTCAGTATCTTCTCCAGCAGTTTGCCTACCACTGACGTCAAGCTCACAGGTCTATAATTACCTGGATTATCCTTCTTAAACAAAGAGACAACATTAGCAATTCTCCAGTCCTCTGGGACCTCACACGTGCTCAAGGATGCTGCAAAGATATCTGTTAAGGCCCCAGCTATTTCGTCCCTCGCTTCCCTCAGTAACCTGAGATAGATCCCATCCGGACCTGGGGACTTGTCCACCTTAATGTCTTTTAGAATACCCAAAACCTCCCCCTTCCTTATGCCGACTTGACCTAGAGTATTTAAACATCCATCCCTAGCCTCAACATCCGTCATGTCCCTCTCCTTGGTGAATACCAATGAATTAAGAATCTCATTAAGAATCTCACACATTTCTTCTGATTCCACGCATAAATTCCCTCTTCTGTCTTTGAGTGGGCCAATCCTTTCTCTAGTTACCCTCTTGCTCCTTATATACGAATAAAAGGCTTTGGGATTTTCCTTAACCCTGTTAGCTAAAGATATTTAATGACCTCTTTTAGCCCTCTTTATTCCGCGTTTGAGATTTGTCCTACTTTCCTGATATTCCTCCAAATCTTTGTCAGTTTTAAGTCGCCTAGATCTTACGTATGCTTCCTTTTTCATTTTAGCTAGTCTCACAATTCCACCCATCATCCATGGTTCCCTAATCTTGCCATTTCTATCCCTCATTTTCACAGAGACATGTCTGTCCTGCACTCTAATCAACCTTTCCTTAAAAGACTCCCACATTTCAAATGTGGATTTACCCTTAAACAGCTGCTCCCAATCCACATCCCCTAGCTCCTGCCGAATTTTGTTATACTCTGCCTTTCCCCAATTTAGCACTCTTCCTTTAGGACCACTCTCGTCTTTGTCCATGAGTATTCTAAACCTTATGGAATTGTGATCGCTATTCCCAAAGTAATCACCGACTGAAACTTCAACCACCTGGCAGGGATTATTCCCCAATGCCAGGTCCAGTATGGCCCCTTCCCGAGTTGGACTATTTACATACTGCTCTAAAAAACTCTCCTGGATGCTCCTTACAAATTCTGTTCCATCTACGCCTCCAACACTACACGAATCCCATTCAATGTTGGGGAAGTTAAAATCTCCCATCACGACCACCCTATTGCTCCTACATTTTTCTATGATCTGTCGACATATTTGTACCTCTACTTCGTGCTCACTTTTGGGAGGCCTGTAGTAAAGTCCCAACAATGTTACTGCACCCTTCCTATTTCTTAGTTCTACCCATATTGCCTCAGTGCTCGAATCCTCCATAGTGTCCTCCTTAATCACAGCTGTGATATCACCTCTGACCAGTAATGCAACTCCTCCACCCCTTTTACCTCCCTCTCTATCCCTCCTAAAGCATCTATACCCTGGGATATTTAGTTGCCAATCCTGCCCTTCCCTCAACCAAGTCTCAGTAATACCAATAACATGATATTCCCAGGTACTAATCCAAGCCCTAAATTCATCTGCCTTACCTGCTACACTTCTTGCATTAAAACAAATGCACCTCAGACCACCTGTCCCTTTGCGATCATCATCTCTTCCCTGTCTACTCTTCCCCTTAGTCACAATGAGTTTATTATCTAGTACCTTACTGGCTTTGTTGCTGCCTCTTGACTGACCTCTAACTTCCTAATCTGGTTCCCATCCCCCTGCCACATTAGTTTAAAACCTCCCCAACAGTGTTAGCAAAAGCACCCCCGAGGACATTGGTTCCAGTCCTGCCCAGGTGTAGACCATTTGATTTGTAATGGTCCCACCGCCCCCAGAACCGGTTCCAATGTCCCAAAAATCTGAACCCCCTCCCTCCTGCACCATCTCTCAAGCCACGTATTCATTCTGACTATTCTTGAATTTCTACTCTGTCTCGTGGTACTGGTAGCAATCCTGAGATTACTACCTTTGAGGTTCTACTTTTTAACTTATCTCCTAACTCCTTAAATTCCGATTGTAGGACCTCATCCTGTTTTTTACCTATATCGTTGGTGCCTATATGCACCACGACAACTGGCTGTTCATCCTCCCCCTTCAGTATGTCCTGCAGCCGATCGGAGACATCCCTGATGCGAGCACCTGGGAGGCAACATACCATTCGGGAGTCTCGTTTTCAACCACAGAAACGCCTGTCTACTCCCCTTACGAATCCCCTATGACTATAGCCCTGCCAGTCTTTTTCCCGCCCTTCTGTGCAGCAGAGCCAGCCACGGTGCCATGAGCCTGGCTACTGCTGCCTTCCCCTGGTGAGTCATCTCCCCCAACAGTATCCAAAACGGTATACCTGTTTTGGAGGGAGATGACCGCAGGGGACACCTGCACTGCCTTCCTGCTCTTTCTCTGCCTTTTGGTCACCCATTCCCTGTCTCCCTCACCAATCCTAATCTGCGGTGTGACCAACTCACTGAACGTACTATCCACGATTTCCTCAGCATCGCGGATGCTCCAAAGTGAGCCCATCCGCAGCTTCAGAGCCGTCATGCGGTCTAACAGGACCTGCAACTGGACACACTTCCCGCACATGAAGGAGTCAGGGGCATCGGCCGCGTCCCTGAACTCCCACATTGAGCACGAGGAGCATAACACGGGTCTGAGATCTCCTGCCATTTTTACACTTTACCTTAACTGATTACAAATATAATATCAAATAATGAATAAGTGAAAGGAATAAGGATTTTACTTATCAATCACAATACTTACCAACACACGAACAGTTAAATTTCTCCCAGCTATTGGTCATTGGAGCACTTTCCTTACCAGCCAATCAGGTCACTGCTTTGCTCTGATGTCACTCTTCAAATTTATCCCTAAAGACCCTGTGGCGGCTGTTTAAGCAGCGAAGTAGCGCCGCCCACTCCAACAGCTGGATTCCCGCTGAAAAGGCTCGAATCCACGAAGCAGCTCCACCCACTCCAACAGCTGGATTCCCAACAAAAAGGCTTGAATCCGCAAAGCAGCTCCGCCCACTCCAACAGCTAGATTCCCGACCGAAAAGGCTCGAACCCGTGAAGCAGCTCTGCCCGCTCCAACAGCTGGATTCCCGACGAAAAGGCTTGAATCCGTGAAGAAGCTCCGCCCATTCCCAACAGCTAGATTCCCGACGAAAAGACTCGAATCCACGAAGCAGCTCCGCCCACTCCAACAGCTGGATTCCCGCTGAAAAGGCTCGAAAAGATCTTGTCCTGTGTAATGAGACAGGATTGATTCATGATCTCATAGTTAGGGATCCTCTCGGAAGGAGCGATCACAATATGGTGGAATTTAAAATACAGATGGAGGGTGAGAAAGTAAAATCAAATACTAGTGTTTTGTGTTTAAACAAAGGAGATTACAAGGGGATGAGAGAAGAACTAGCTAAGGTAGACTGGGAGCTAAGACTTTATGGTGGAACAGTTGAGGAACAGTGGAGAACCTTCCAAGCGATTTTTCACAGTGCTCAGCAAAGGTTTATACCAACAAAAAGGAAGGATGGAAGAAAGAGGGAAAATCGACCGTGGATATCTAAGGAAATAAGGGAGAGTATCAAATTGAAGGAAAAAGCATATAAAGTGGCAAAGATTGCTGGGAGATTAGAGGACTGGGAAATCTTTAGGGGGCAACAGAAAGCTACTAAAAAAGCTATAAAGAAGAGTAAGATAGAGTATGAGAGTAAACTTGCTCAGAATATAAAAACAGACAGTAAAAGTTTTTACAAATATATAAGACAAAAAAGAGTGGCTAAGGTAAATATTGGTCCTTTAGAGGATGAGAAGGGAGTTTTAATAATGGGAAATGAGGAAATGGCTGAGGAACTGAACAGGTTTTTTGGGTCGGTCTTCACAGTGGAAGACACAAATAACATGCCAGCGACTGATAGAAATGAGGCTATGACAGGTGAGGACCTTGAGAGGATTGTTATCACTAAGGAGGGAGTGATGGGCAAGCTAATGGGGCTAAAGGTAGACAAGTCTCCTGGCCTTGATGGAATGCATCCCAGAGTGCTAAAAGAGATGGCTAGGGAAATTGCAGATGCACTAGTGATAATTTACCGAAATTCACTAGACTCTGGGGTGGTTCCGGTGGATTGGAAATTAGCAAACGTGACGCCACTGTTTAAAAAAGGAAGTAGGCAGAAAGCAGGAAATTATAGGCCAGTGAGCTTAACTTCGGTAGTAGGGAAGATGCTGGAATCTATCATCAAGGAAGAAATTGCGAGGCATCTGGATAGAAATTGTCCCATTGGGCAGACGCAGCATGGGTTCATAAAGGGCAGGTCGTGCCTAACTAATTTAGTGGAATTTTTTGAGGACATTACCAGTGCGGTAGATAACGGGGAGCCGATGGATGTGGTATATCTGGATTTCCAGAAAGCCTTTGACAAGGTGCCACACAAAAGGTTGCTGCATAAGATAAAGATGCATGGCATTAAGGGTAAAGTAGTAGCATGGATAGAGGATTGGTTAATTAATAGAAAGCAAAGAGTTGGAATAAATGGGTGTTTCTCTGGTTGGCAATCAGTAGCTAGTGGTGTCCCTCAGGGATCCGTGTTGGGCCCACAATTGTTCACAATTTACATAGATGATTTGGAGTTGGGGACCAAGGGCAATATGTCCAAGTTTGCAGGTGACACTAAGATGAGTGGTAAAGCGAAAAGTGCAGAGGATACTGGAAGTCTGCAGAGGGATTTTGATAGGTTAAGTGAATGGGCTAGGGTCTGGCAGATGGAATACAATGTTGACAAATGTGAGGTTATCCATTTTGGTAGGAATAACAGCAAACGGGATTATTATTTAAACGATAAAATATTAAAGCATGCCGCTGTTCAGAGAGACTTGGGTGTGCTAGTGCATGAGTCACATAAGGTTGGTTTACAAGTGCAACAGGTGATTAAGAAGGCAAATGGAATTTTGTCCTTCATTGCTAGAGGGATGGAGTTTAAGACTAGGGAGGTTATGTTGCAATTTTATAAGGTGTTAGTGCGGCCACACCTGGAGTATTGTGTTCAGTTTTGGTCTCCTTACTTGAGAAAGGACGTACTGGCGCTGGAGGGTGTGCAGAGGAGATTCACTAGGTTAATCCCAGAGCTGAAGGGGTTGGATTATGAGGAGAGGTTGAGTAGACTGGGACTGTACTCGTTGGAATTTAGAAGGATGAGGGGGGATCTTATAGAAACATTTAAAATTATGAAGGGAATAGATAGGATAGATGCGGGCAGGTTGTTTCCACTGGCGGGTGAAAGCAGAACTAGGGGCATAGCCTCAAAATAACAGGAACTATATTTAGGACTGAGTTTAGGAGGAACTTCTTCACCCAAAGGGTTGTGAATCTATGGAATTCCTTGCCCAGTGAAGCAGTTGAGGCTCCTTCATTACATGTTTTTAAGGTAAAGATAGATAGTTTTTTGAAGAATAAAGGGATTAAGGGTTATGGTGTTCGGGCCGGAAAGTGGAGCTGAGTCCACAAAAGATCAGCCATGATCTAATTGAATGGCGGAGCAGGCTCGAGGGGCCAGATGGCCGACTCCTGCTCCTAGTTCTTATGTTCTTATGAATCCGCGAAGCAACTCCGCCCATTCCCAACAGCTGGATTCCCGCTGAAAAGGCTCGAATCCATGAAGCAGCTCCGCCCACCCCAACAGCTGGATTCCCGCAGCTCCGCCCACCCCAACAGCTGGATTCCCGCAGCTCCGCCCACTCCAACAGCTGGATTCCCGCTGAAAAGGCTTGAATCCACGAAGCAGCTCCGCCCACTCCAACAGCTGGATTCCCGTCGAAAAGACTCGAATCCACGAAGCAGCTCCGCCCACTCCAACAGCTGGATTCCCGCAGCTCCGCCCACTCCAGCCGCTGGATTCCCGCAGCTCCGCCCACTCCAACAGCTGGATTCCCGCCGAAAAGGCTCAAATCCACGAAGTAGCTCCGCCCACTCCAACAGCTGATTCCCGCTGAAAAGACCTGCCCCACAAGAGGAAGCATTTGCTCCACATCTACTTCATCCACACCTTTTATCATCTTGTTGTCCTCAATTAGATCGCCTTTCATTCATCTAAACTCGCAAGTTTATTGGCCTAAACTGCTCAATCTCTCCATAAAACAGACTCCTCGGGCGAGATTCTCCCATATGGGGAGAAATCGTAAGGCTGGCGTCAAATCCGGGCGGGTTTGACGCCAGCCCCCCCCTTCCCGACCGGGAACCGATTCTGGCCCCTGGTCGGGGCTAGCAGCCCGACGCCGTAAGCTCCGGCATCACGGGCTTAACGAATTTCGTTAAGCCCGCTTGCCCGAGTTAGCGCCGGCTGACGCGTCATATGACGTCAGCCGCGCATGCGCGGATTGGAAGACTCCAACCCGCGCATGCGCGGATGACGTCATCGCGTATTTGCGCGAAACCCGCGCATGCGCGGGCCGGGATGCCCCTCAGCCGCCCCGCGAATGGATACTGCGGGGCGGCGGAAGGACAAATAGTGCGCGTGCATCGGGCCCGCTTCCCGCGATCGGTGGCCACCGATCGCGGGCCCATGGCACCCTTGGCACGGCCGTGGTACTGCCGTGCCAATCGGTGCCATGGTTATAAAATGCGAGTGTTTACGGCCGTTTTTACGAACGGCCAGACCAGGTGTGTTTGCCGTTCGTAAAAACAGTCATAAAGGGCTGGGAACTCGGCCCATCTATCAGCTGTGAATCGCTGCCGGCCGTAAAAAAACGGCGGCAGCGATTCGTGTCGGGAGTTGGGCGTGGGGGGGGGGAGAATAGCGGGAGGGCGTCGGAATAGCGTGGCCGTAAAATTTTACGAGCCACGCTATTCTCCGCACCGTTGGGAGTGTGGAGAATCTCGCCCCTCATTTCTGTAATCAATCTAGGGAACATCCTTTACACTGCCTCTTATGAAACTATATCCCTCCTCAAATGAGGTTACCAAAACTGTGCACCGTCCTCCAGTTGCAATCTCACAAACACCTTGTACCGTTGCAGCAACACTCCCTGACTTTTATACTCTATTCCTTTAGCTATGAAGGCCAAAATTCCATTTACCATCCTTATTGCCTGCTGCGCCTTCATGCCCGTTTTCTGTGATTCATGCACAAAGACACCCAGATCCCTCTGCATTGAAGCACTCTCAAGTTTCTGTCCATTTAGATAATAAATTGTCTTTCCATTTTTTCCACCAAAATTCCAACCCCACCTGCCCTGGACTCGCAACACAACTTAATTAATCAATAATTCTTCTAAAAATGGCCGAGGTCTTTGGCCCTTGTCTGGTAAATAATTACAGGTTTGTAAGTTTAAACTCAATTACTGCTTATTTAAAACAAGATCTATCATGGTCTATGCAGTAAATACAATTGGTTAACGACAAACTAACACCTAATACCCACTTTAAACTGCCCCCACCCTCTACACATACACACAAGACAGACAGACCAGAGGGTGGGATGGGTAAAAATTGTATGTGGAGGGAAGGAAGAGTTTCCGTTCCAGATGATGGTTTTAGCACAGTTTGCTTCACAGAAAGCTTGCTAATTAGTCTTTGGTTTGCAGTCTGTAATGATCTGTAATGATCTTCATTCAGGTATTCCAGTATAGAAATGTATTGCTCACAGCTTTTTCTCCAGAGACCCCTCGCTTTACATCAAATGTTGTTTTCAGTTCGTGGTTTGTCTTCAGGTCTCTGCAGTCTCAGGAACTCAGCCCCCCGCAGGCTTTCTGGACAGAGAATTAACCCTCATAGTAGCCGTCTGAGGAGAGTTACCTGGGTCTGCCTGGGGAGAGTTAGCTGGATCTCTCTGGGGAGAGTTAGCTGGATCTCTCTGGGGAGAGTTAGCTGGATCTGCCTGGGGAGAGTTAGCCGGATCTCTCTGGGGAGAGTTAGCTGGATCTCTCTGGGGAGAGTTAGCTGGATCTCTCTGGGGAGAGTTAGCTGGATCTCTCTGGGGAGAGTTAGCTGGATCTCTCTGGGGAGAGTTAGCTGGATCTCTCTGGGGAGAGTTAGCTGGATCTCTCTGGGGAGAGTTAGCTGGATCTCTCTGGGGAGAGTTAGCTGGATTTGCCTGGGAAGAGTTAGCCGGATCTCTCTGGGGAGAGTTAGCGGATCTCTCTGGGGAGAGTTAGCTGGATCCCTCTGGGGAGAGTTGGCTGGATCTCTCCGGGGAGAGTTGGCTGGATCTCTCTGGGGAGAGTTAGCCGGATCTCTCTGGGGAGAGTTAGCCGGATCTCTCTGGGGAGAGTTAGCCGGATCTCTCTGGGGAGAGTTAGCCGGATCTCTCTGGGGAGAGTTAGCCGGATCTCTCTGGGGAGAGTTAGCTGGATCTCTCTGGGCAGAGAGTTAGCTGGATCTGCCTGGGGAGAGTTAGCTGGATCTGCCTGGGGAGAGTTAGCTGGATCTCTCTGGGGAGAGTTAGCTGGATCTCTCTGGGGAGAGTTAGCTGGATCTCTCTGGGGAGAGTTAGCTGGATCTCTCTGGGGAGAGTTAGCTGGATCTGCCTGGGGAGAGTTAGCTGGATCTGCCTGGGGAGAGTTAGCTGGATCTCTCTGGGGAGAGTTAGCTGGATCTGCCTGGGGAGAGTTAGCTGGATCTGTCTGGGGAGAGTTAGCTGGATCTGCCTGGGGAGAGTTAGCCGGATCTCTCTGGGGAGAGTTAGCCGGATCTGCCTGGGGAGAGTTAGCCGGATCTGCCTGGGGAGAGTTAGCCTGATCTCCCTGGGGAGAGTTAGCTGGATCTCTCTCTGGAGAGAGTTAGCTGGATCTGCCTGGGGAGAGTTAGCTGGATCTGCCCGGGGAGAGTTAGCTGGATCTGCCCGGGGAGAGTTAGCTGGATCTGCCCGGGGAGAGTTAGCTGGATCTGCCTGGGGAGAGTTAGCCGGATCTCTCTGGGGAGAGTTAGCTGGATCTCTCTCTGGGGAGAGTTAGCTGGATCTCTCTCTGGGGAGAGTTAGCTGGATCTCTCTGGGGAGAGATAGCTGGATCTCTCTGGGGAGAGTTAGCTGGATCTCTCTGGGGAGAGTTAGCTGGATCTCTCTGGGGAGAGTTAGCTGGATTTCTCTGGGGAGAGTTAGCTGGATCTCTCTGGGGAGAGTTAGCTGGATCTCTCTGGGGAGGGTTAGCTGGATCTCTCTGGGGAGAGTTAGCTGGATCCCTCTGGGGAGAGTTGGCTGGATCTCTCCGGGGAGAGTTGGCTGGATCTCTCTGGGGAGAGTTAGCCGGATCTCTCTGGGGAGAGTTAGCCGGATCTCTCTGGGGAGAGTTAGCCGGATCTCTCTGGGGAGAGTTAGCCGGATCTCTCTGGGGAGAGTTAGCCGGATCTCTCTGGGGAGAGTTAGCTGGATCTCTCTGGGCAGAGAGTTAGCTGGATCTCTCTGGGCAGAGAGTTAGCTGGATCTCTCTGGGCAGAGAGTTAGCTGGATCTCTCTGGGAGAGTTAGCTGAATCTCTCTGGGAGAGTTAGCTGGATCTGCCTGGGGAGAGTTAGCCGGATCTCTCTGGGGAGAGTTAGCCGGATCTCTCTGGGGAGAGTTAGCTGGATCTCTCTCTGGGGAGAGTTAGCTGGATCTGCCTGGGGAGAGTTAGCTGGATCTGCCTGGGGAGAGTTAGCTGGATCTCTCTGGGGAGAGTTAGCTGGATCTCTCTGGGGAGAGTTAGCTGGATCTCTCTGGGGAGAGTTAGCTGGATCTCTCTGGGGAGAGTTAGCTGGATCTCTCTGGGGAGAGTTAGCTGGATCTCTCTGGGGAGAGTTAGCTGGGTCTCTCTGGGGAGAGTTAGCTGGATCTGCCTGGGGAGAGTTAGCTGGATCTGCCTGGGGAGAGTTAGCTGGATCTCTCTGGGGAGAGTTAGCTGGATCTGCCTGGGGAGAGTTAGCTGGATCTGCCTGGGGAGAGTTAGCCGGATCTCTCTGGGGAGAGTTAGCCGGATCTGCCTGGGGAGAGTTAGCCGGATCTGCCTGGGGAGAGTTAGCCGGATCTCCCTGGGGAGAGTTAGCTGGATCTCTCTCTGGAGAGAGTTAGCTGGATCTGCCTGGGGAAAGTTAGCTGGATCTGCCCGGGGAGAGTTAGCTGGATCTGCCCGGGGAGAGTTAGCTGGATCTGCCCTGGGGAGAGTTAGCCGGATCTCTCTGGGGAGAGTTAGCTGGATCTCTCTCTGGGGAGAGTTAGCTGGATCTCTCTCTGGGGAGAGTTAGCTGGATCTCTCTCTGGGGAGAGTTAGCTGGATCTCTCTGGGGAGAGTTAGCTGGATCTCTCTGGGGAGAGTTAGCTAGATCTCTCTGGGGAGAGTTAGCTAGATCTCTCTGGGGAGAGTTAGCTGGATTTCTCTGGGGAGAGTTAGCTGGATCTCTCTGGGGAGGGTTAGCTGGATCTCTCTGGGGAGAGTTAGCTGGATCTCTCTGGGGAGAGTTAGCTGGATCTCTCTGGGGAGAGTTAGCTGGATCTCTCTGGGGAGAGTTAGCTGGATCTCTCTGGGGAGAGTTAGCTGGATTTCTCTGGGGAGAGTTAGCTGTATCTCTCTGGGGAGAGTTAGCTGGATCTCTCTGGGGAGAGTTAGCTGGATCTCTCTGGGGAGAGTTAGCTGGATCTCTCTGGGGAGGGTTAGCTGGATCTCTCTGGGGAGAGTTAGCTGGATCTCTCTGGGGAGAGTTAGCTGGATCTCTCTGGGGAGAGTTAGCTGGATCTCTCTGGGGAGAGTTAGCTGGATCTCTCTGGGACAGTTAGCCGGATCTCTCTGGGGAGAGTCAGCTGGATCTCTCTGGGGAGAGTCAGCTGGATCTCTCTGGGGAGAGTCAGCCGGATCTCTCTGGGGAGAGTTAGCCGGATCTCTCTGGGGAGAGTTAGCTGGATATGCCTGGGGAGAGTTAGCCGGATGATTTCACAAAGCTCAAAGGAAACTCAAACCGTGGGACTCCGAAAATCACTCCAGTGGGAACAGGTCCAATCACTGCCTGTTACCAGGCAGAGCACAATCTTTTGGGCCAAACCATTGATCACCGACCAATCAATCAAACAGGATTATAGAACATAGAACAGTACAGCACAGAACAGGCCCTTCGGCCCTCGATGTTGTGCCGAGCAATGATCACCCTACTCAAACCCATGTATCCACCCTATACCCATAACCCAACAACTCCCCCCCCTTAACCTTACTATTAGGACACTACGGGCAATTTAGCATGGCCAATCCACCTAACCCACACATCTTTGGACTGTGGGAGGAAACCGGAGCACCCGGAGGAAACCCACGCAGACACGGGGATGACGTGCAGACTCCACACAGACAGTGACCCAGCCGGGAATCGAACCTGGGACCCTGGAGCTGTGAAGCATTTATGCTAACCACCATGCTACCGTGCTGCCCACAGGATTCTGTGCCGGCCAGCCTGCAGTCTCCAGTTTAAACCGGTACAGTCTTCTGATGATTTCTGTTTGAATTAAAGGGACAGGCTGCTTGCCTTAAAGACACATGGCCACTCATCATTCATGGATCAAAAATGTAATGGCAAAAATAAAAGGGGGAATTAACAGGGCAGAAGCAGGAAGGACTCTTACATAATGCAATACTGCCTCGCTGCACTTAGTGTTAATACCAGTGTTGTAATGCAACAATGCAGTGCTGCAGTGAGTGTTCATGTCTTTTATTAAACATGTATTTGGAATTGAGTCACAAAGCAGTCCTAAAATTGTTCACGTCTTCATTTCAGTGTAATAATGATTCACCATGGCAACTGATAATAAGGTGCAATAAAATACACTGACATGTTGGTGGTGCTGTGATTTTACTTGGAGAGAATTCAGCAGTGGAGGCCTGGAATCTCCTCTGTACTGGATGACCCTCATTCCATTTTGTCGAGGTGCTGTGTGCATGATAAAATCGGGTGTTGAGAGAGAGGCCACAGTTTGGGTGAGATTGGGGACAGAGAATGAAAACCTTTTGGGAAAGAATGCTTGACCTTTGGAGATGTGAGCTGCCGCAGCTCAGTTCATCATTTATCTTTGATGTTTGCCATGGAGATGTGTTACCGCAAAGCTCTCTGGCAATAAGGTTATCACAGGGTTCTCAATGCGGCTTCAGGCTAATTTAGCCCCTGAAAGGACAGCTGCTGGCTTGTAAATGAACTTGTCTGTCGAAACTGATGTGGGAGCCTTGTGCCATTAAATAGAGTGAGGACGAGGGTTAACAGAAGCATCACTCCCCCTGCTAACAGACAAATTCATGGTCACATTCAGCTCATCTGTTTAGCAAATGCAATACTGATGCTTACTTAGCCAGTTACTGCTCGATATTCAATTATAAATCAGATTTTTGAGCAGTTTTGACAGTCATTAATAATCATCTTGTGAATATTTGGATGCTTTTATTCTGCATGAAGCATTTAATATACTTTGAACATTTCAAAAGATAATTCTGTTATATTTTCGAGTCAGCACATCACAGGGTCATATGAACCCATGAAAATGCTGCCCTTCCCAATCAAAATGTTGGTTTCCAGCTTCTGATTGGATAGCAATAATAACACAAACCAATAAACCTCACCACTACTTCCTGGGCTCTGACATACTCTTCCCCCATTGCACATAGTGTTAATCCCAATGCTGTAATGCAATACTGCCTCATTGCAGTTAGTGATATCCCAGTGCTGCAATACAATACTGCCTCATTGCAGTTACTGTTACCCCAGTGCTATAATGCAATACTGCCTCATTGCAGTTACTGTTATCCCAGTGCTGTAATGCAATACTGCCTCATTGCAGTTACTGTTATCCCAGTGTTGTAATGCAATGCTGTCTCATTGCAGTTAGTGTTATCCCAGTGCTGTAATGCAATACTGCCTCATTACAGTTAGTGTTATCCCAGTGCTGTGTTGCAATACTGTCTCGCTGCTGTAAGGGTTAATCCCAGCGCTGTAATGCAATACTGCCTCATTGCAGTTAGTGTTATCCCAGTGCTGTAATGCAATACTGCCTCGTTGCAGTTAGTGATATCCCGGTGCTGTAATGCAATACTGCCTCATTGCAGTTAGCGTTATCCCATTGCTGTAATGCAATACTGCCTCGTTGCAGTTAGGGTAAATCCCAGTGTTGTGTTGCAATACTGTCTCGCTGCTGTAAGGGTTAATCCCAGTGCTGTAATGCAATACTGTATCATTGCAGTTAGTGTTATCCCAGTGCTGTAATGCAATACTGCCTCATTGCAGTTAGTGTTATCCCAGTGCTGTAATACAATACTGTCTCATTGTGGTTAGTGTTATCCCAGTGTTGTAATACAATACTGTCTCATTGCAGTTACTGATATCCCAATGCTGTAATGCAATACTGCCTCATTGCAGTTACTGTTATCCCAGTGCTGTAATGCAATACTGCCTCATTGCAGTTAGTCTTATCCCAGTGTTGTAATGCAATACTGCCTCATTGCAGTTAGTGTTATCCCGGTGCTGTAATACAATACTGCCTCATTGCAGTTAGTGTTATCCCAGTGCTGTAATGCAATACTGCCTCATTGCAGTTAGTGTTATCCCAGTGCTGTAATGCAATACTGCCTCATTGCAGTTAGTGTTATCCCAGTGTTGTAATACAATACTGCCTCATTGCAGTTAGTCGTATCCCGGTGCTGTAATACAATACTGCCTCATTGCAGTTAGTCTTATCCCGGTGCTGTAATACAATACTGCCTCATTGCAGTTAGTGTTATCCCAGTGTTGTAATACAATACTGTCTCATTGCAGTTAGTGATATCCCAGTGTTGTAATACAATACTGTCTCATTGCAGTTAGTGTTATCCCAGTGTTGTAATACAATACTGTCTCATTGCAGTTAGTGATATCCCAGTGTTGTAATACAATACTGTCTCATTGCAGTTAGTGTTATCCCAGTGTTGTAATACAATACTGTCTCATTGCAGTTAGTGTTATCCCAGTGTTGTAATACAATACTGTCTCATTGCAGTTAGTGTTATCCCAGTGTTGTAATACAATACTGTCTCATTGCAG